>NC_085871.1:47441431-47603931 GCF_034702125.1 Engraulis encrasicolus | reverse complement strand
GTTTTAAAAGTTCTCTTTACTTGAATGAAACATCACCTGTATGTCTTGGAGGGGTGGCAGTAGTCTCTAGCCTAGCATGTGCAGTATATACAAAGACATAGTCATCTGCTTGTTTGTTTATTGTGTGTTTTGTGTGTTTGTTTTTCCATATGATTTTAAGTCTGTTTTACATGTTTCCTTCCATTCACCTGTATGTCTTGGAGGGCTGGCAGTAGTCTCGCTCTATGGCCTCGTTGTCTGTGAGCATGGACCAGCCCTGACCATCCTTAAACTCCCAGCGGTACGGCAGGTGGAAATGCACCTTCACACACCTGTCTACAGGGGGCGCCATCACACACATTCATTAACATTCGACTACATTGCAAATACTGTAAAAAAATATCAGAAGTTTACCAGCTGATTCAGAAATCCAAGTTAATAGGAATCCTCATTGTAAGTTATTGGAAGCTTTGACTTGAATTGAATTGCAGCTTTGTGTTCAAACAACTTACAATAAAGATTTAAATTAACTTTGAATTATGAGGCAGCTGGTAAACTTGTGATTTCCAGTTGAACCATGCTGATTTCTTTACAGTGTATGGCAGAATTAATTATCTGTATAAGTTATCATGACTTCTCACTGATATAGTTTTTTACTGTGTAAATACATTTTGTTTCAACAAAACTGCCAATGGGCAGAGGAAATATGTTGTGTTCCTCCAGAGTAATACCCGGCATGCCTTTGCAACTTACTTCCTTGCTTGCAGAAGCTCTTGATATGATAGAGGCATATCTCGGGCTCTGTGAAATGAAATCGGATATATATATTAGTTAGAGGCATTTCCATAAGAAATTCCAGCCGCATTATGGATTACTTGACTACAAACTACAGATTCTTTTGGGGGTGTTTTGGATTTGGACTTTGTTTACACTGTCGTAAATATGTATATTTACATAAAATAATGATAGAATGTAAACAGACAAATTTTATTAATTTTAACAAAATTATTAATAAATGGTACTCTACAAATACATACATAAAACTGCGGGGAGGGGGCAATTGCACCATGGGATTCAATGCTTTTCATCATGTTATCATATGATTATTAGTGGTGTCAACAATAATCAGTTCGGCAATGCATCACAATGCAGGGCTGGGAAATACATAATCAATTATTCAAATGCCATAATCGATGTGGCATATTTACTTCCGCAGACATTTCTGGTGCAAATGAACTTGCATCGTACAATCACACTGAATCGAATCAAATTGTTATCTGACGAATCATTGTCGGATTGAATCGTACAGTGCCAATGGGCAGTGGCAATGCCCATCCCATGCAGTATGATTAACTTATCCAGGGTTACCTCTTGGTTTGCCGTGAGCACCCTGATTGGTTGAATCCCGCATCGCCAGGACATTCCGGAACACTGGCAGCAGGGACGCCACCATTCCGCTGGACAGGCTCCGCCCCTGCAGCGCTCTCATTGGGTGAGGCTCGAAGAAGTCATGTGACCGGTCACAGTCTCCCGTGTGGCAGGTGCCCCTCAGGTAGTTCTCGCACACGTGTAGCCGGCGGCAGCCATCTTTGTCAGGGCAGAAGCCAAACTCACCGGATCCTCTGTTGTACGTGAAACACACCTGAAACACACAACAAAAGAAGACAAAACACTGAAATAACACCCTCATTCTTTCCATGCCAATCAGTGACATTTTTAAAGAATTACGTTTGATTTATATTTCTTTTTATATTTGGCCTACAGTAGGTCCCCAAAATGGCTAGGTGCGCCCCTCAGAGAGAGCAGGTGGGTTGTTTACATATCTCACCTGTGGCAGCAGGGTTCAGGTGTGTGGTTCTGCATATCTCACCTGTGGCAGCAGAGTTCCGTCGTTCTGCAGGAGCAGAGTGCAAAGCTCCTCCCTCTGCAGGTCCTGCAGGTGGTGTTGCCGTAGCAACCGGCTGTTGTGGTCCGAGTACAGGTCGTGACTGAAGCGGCACACGCGCCTACAACACCCACCAAGAAACATACAGATGATGACAACTGTAATATGTGCCTACAACACCCACCAAGAAACATACAGATGATGACAACTGTAATACGCGCCTACAACACCCACCAAGAAACATACAGATGATGACAACTGTAATATGTGCCTACAACACCCACCAAGAAACATACAGATGATGACAACTGTAATACGCGCCTACAACACCCACCAAGAAACATACAGATGATGACAACTGTAATATGTGCCTACAACACCCACCAAGAAACATACAGATGATGACAACTGTAATACGCGCCTACAACACCCACCAAGAAACATACAGATGATGACAACTGTAATACATTCATTACGTCTTAGTTCTTAGTTGCCTACAACATGGATAACGACAACTGTAATACGCGCCTACAACATGGATAACGACAACTGTAATACGCGCCTACAACATGGATAACGACAACTGTAATACGCGCCTACAACATGGATAACGACAACTGTAATACGTTCCTACAACATGGATAACGACAACTGTAGGCTAATACGTTCATTGTCTTCCTATGTGTTAAATGTGCACTGTACTGTAATATTTTCTTTCCAGAATTCATGCTGCCCTTTCACAAGTGTTTTCCTTTATCACACACCACCATCAATTATTAAGTATTTATTAAAAATTGCAATTCTTGATACATTAAATGGTGGATCTTCTCGATGTCTTAAAGGTGCACTGTGTAAGATTTTTAGCTCTTTCTTTCCAGAATTCATGCTGCCCAAATCACATTTACCTTTATCACAAATACTTCACACCACTATCCATTTCTAAGCATTCTTCATGACTGGGAAAATGGCCGCTTTCATACATGAAAAGGTGTACACTCTCCATGTCTTAAACCAGGGGTGTCAAACTCAAATTCAAATCGGGCCAAAATCAAAATCTGCAATGAAGTCGCGGGCCAAATTCAATATTTAAAATACACTGAAATTGTGAATACAGTAGACGTAAAGCAAACTATACTGCAGTGTGCTAGTAAGGGCCTACACACTAATCTGGACCGACTCATAATTCCTGTGATGCACACAATTTTGCCTTTAAGTCATGTTTTCCATATATTAATGGTGTTTGTGGGCCAACTGTAATACACATTTGAAATGATCTCGCGGGCCAAATAAAATGACTCCGCGGGCCAAATTTGGCCCCTGGGCCTGAGTTTGACATCCCTGCCTTAATCGAAAGAACATTTATGACTATGGATAATGCCACACTTCAATTATGACTCTATACGCATCATCCCTCAGCTTGCAGATGCATCACAGTGGGATGATAAAAACTGGAGCACACGGCAGCTTAGTTCTTAACCCCTTAGCACAAGCCAAGCCAATTGGGAAATTCCAATTCCAACTCCCATTGTCATTGTGACACAGCACTCCACAGCACACAAGTGAACACTGCACACTGCACACAACGAAATTGCATTTATGCCTCACCCGTGCAAGGGGGCAGCCCTCAGTGGCGCCCCATGGGGAGCAGTGCGGTGGGACGGTACCATGCTCAGGGTACCTCAGTCATGGAGGAGGATGGGGGAGAGCACTGGTTGATTACTCCCCCCACCAACCTGGCGGGTCGGGAGTCGAACCGGCAACCTCTGGGATGCAAGTCTGACGCCCTAACCGCTCACCCATGACTGCCCATGACTGACAAAGCCTATGTAATAACCTTACTGTCCCCAAAATTGTAATGGCTATGTCTCAATCTGTTGCTTAAGGCTCTCGGCACTGTCATAGCACTGTTGTTATGATGTAGTTGAGCATGTTCAGCAAATAGTGAATAGTCCTGCCGGCGACCCCAATCTGCACTAAGAGGCTACACACTTATTTTGAGCAAACCTCGGACTAACTTTTCCGGTGTTACTACACCTTCTTCACACGTCAGCCAACATCTAATGAGGGATTTTACTTCTCTTCTACAGCTACTTCAACCCATTTTAGCCTAAGGTACCTGTAAAAAATGACTGCTAAATGCCCAAGCCCTTTTGGGGAAAAAAACCCTGCCCTCAGTCTATAAAAATCTAAGCTCAGCCTTCAAAGCACATAAAAACATGAAATGGGTTGCATTTAAACCCCAATACCTTCCCCTCACATTAGAATGTGTTCATTCAGCTCTAACACACCTACATTTTTAAATTGAAAATCTAGAACCTCATGAGCCTGCATACTGTGTCCATGCAGCTCCAGGCACCTAGGCCAATGCATCATCCAGCATCAATGGGTTAAACGCCTCTGCACCTGCCTACACACCCGCCACATGGATAACCATAACAGCCAACCCCAGAACATGGATAACCATAACAGCCAACCCCAGGACATGGATAAGGATACATACACACTTCAGCCAACCAGCGCATGGATAACAACACAACTCAGGTCATAAACTGATGACCTTACATAACTGCTGTAATTGACAGAGGGCCAGAAAAGCAGGAAAATACACAGGACATGCTTTGTGTTACAGTTTTCTATGGTGACAGTAGATAGCCTACACTCATTGGCAGGTTCAGGCAACTCGGGAATTACTGAATAATCAGGAGCAAAACTCATACTCTATGTATGATAATTAGCATAACTGACATACCAGAGGTGTCAATAAACTCTAAACACCAATAAGACCCAACCAGCACTGAATCAGCTGATCCTGAACTTTGAATTTTAACAAGTGTGCTGTGTGTGCTCAGCCTGGACAACACATTTTGTGTGTCATGTCTGACACATTCCTTCTTACACTGTAAAAAATGCCTGTTGAAATTACGGCAAAAAAATGTCAAATTGCAACAGTCAGAGACCGTAAAATGTAAAACAGTTTATCTCTGTACTAAATATGGCAAGCCACTATTTAGTCAAAAAGCGGTACATAACTTTATTTTTGACAGGTGTCATATGTAGAAAATACTGGACTGTTCTTTGTAAACAAAGATATTGGAAAATACCGTTAAGTGAGATGAAGTAGTCAAGAAACGGTACATAACTTTATTTTTCACTGGTGTCAATATGTAGAAAATACTGAACTGTTCACTGAAAAGAAAATATTGGAAAATACTGTTAAGTGAAGATGAAGTAGTCAAGAAACGGTACATGACTGCATTTTTCACTGGTGTACACATATGTACACAGCAAATTTGCCAGAGTTCGATTGATCAGAGTTAGACTGGTGTTCAGCCAAAATCTAAACATCAAGAGTTGCAGCAACACTACAGAGTGTTATTTGACTCCTCTGGATCCGAGTTGTTGAGCTAAGAGAGCTAGAGAGTTAATGTTTAGTCAAGTCAAGTCAAGTCAAGTCAAGTCAAGTCAAGTAGGTTTTATTGTCAATTTCTTTACATGCACTGGTCATACAAAGAATTTGAAATTACATTTCTTGCTTTCCCATACAGACATAGACTAATCTAGGTAAGGACATAGACAGTATAGACATAGACAGTACTTATACATGGACTTAAGACAGTATGGACATAGACAGTGCTCATACAGACATTTAAAGTGCAAGACTGGACAACAGAAGACTTGTAGAGGACATACATTAAGAGGTATTTGTTGTGCTTTTGTGCTTTTCCTAAAAAAAAAAGTCCTTTATAGCGTTCTGACATGGTAATAGTAGCATTTTGAAGAAAAAATAAATATTAAAAAGGTCTGTCAAGTACACCAGCAGCAGTGTGTGTGTGTGTGTGTGTGTGTGTGTGTGTGTGTGTGTGTGTGTGTGTGTGTGTGTGTGTGTGTGTGTGTGTGTGTGTGTGTGTGTGTGTGTGTGTGTGTGTGTGTGTGTGTATGTGTGTGTGTGTGTATGTGTTTAGTGCAGGTAGAAGGTGCGGTGTGCGTCTTGTGTGTGTGTTCGTGTGTCTGTGTGTGTGTGTGTGTGTGTGTGTGTGTGTGTGTGTGTGTCAGTGTGTGTATGTTTGGGTTTAGTGCAGAAAGTGCAGTGTGCTTGTGTGTGTGTGTGTGTGTGTGTGTGTGTGTGTGTGTGTGTGTGTGTGTGTGTGTGTGTGTGTGTGTGTGTGTGTGTGTGTGTGTGTGTGTGTGTGTGTGTGTGCATGTTTTGAGTTAGTGCAGGTTGAAAGTTCAGTCACAAGTATAGTAGTGCAGGTGGAATGTTCAGTCGCAGATATGGTGGTGGGGGATGGGGGGGGGGGTTGTCAGTGGCCTTGCTGGCTAGAGGCTGGCTAGAGGCTCCCTTGAGAGTTATGAAAAACATGCCTCCCCAATTTTCAAATGTTTTGCCAACATAAGCAGCCATTTTTGTTGAGTCCCCTATAAGTGAACCAAACTCAATCATCTGTTAGTGAACCAAATTGTGAACCAACAGACAAAGAACTCTGTTCTGCTTTTCTTCACATTGTGTATACTACAAGAAGTGGGTGCTCTTTCTGGTCGTGTTAGGCTTTTTGTCCTCTTTTAGTCCAATAGATCTCTTGTGATTGCACTTGTTCCAGGTGTAACTTGTCAAACCACTGATAGGCTGGTTGTAACAGGCAGAGTTTGATGTCAACACGCTATTTGATTAGTAGCCATCAATGAGTATTAACTTAGAGTACAACCCTCTGCATGTGTTGTAGTTCATCCTGCGAAAAATTCTCCACCGCAATAATTTTTTCCCTTATTGGACTTTGAGAAGTAGCCCAGTCTATTTGAAACTGTCATTCTACCCCATCCAAATCAATCTATCAATCAATTCCTGACCTCACCTGAGTGCTAAGGGCTGTCATGCAATGATTAACTTACTGCCTGCACCTGCCAAATGCTTCATCACTCGGGTCACATGGTTCACTTGAACATGTATTTAAACAGGGACTGTTGCATTGTACTGCTCACTGGTTGCTAGCTAGCTGGCTGGCTGGCTGGCTGTAAGGCCGGCTGGCCGGCTGGCCGGCTGCTGGCCTGCCCTGCCCTCACCTGACCGGCCCGGCTAGCAGGTCACGTTGTAAGGGTGGCTGCATGGTGGCTTGCTAACTAGCTAACTTGCTAATTGTTTGTTAGCTTGCTTGCCCCGCTATCTTTGGCCTTCATTTTCCTTAAGGTTATTTTCAGGCCTTTTTAAAAAAAAGAATGGATTTGCATACCCTTCATTGATGATACTAGACTGGTCCACCTGCCAGCACTAGACAATCTGGCAATTGGGCATTTATTTAGGTATCTAATTAAGTTGATGTTTATTGGACTCCAATGAGTAGAATCAGTCTAATCAGTTGTCTGTGATTGCAACTCTATAATTGGACTCACCTGAGTATAATCAGTCCAATCAGTTGTCTGATTGTAACTCTATAATTGAACTCACCTGAATATAATCTGTCCAATCTGTTTTGGCAACCACTGCTGCCATAATTTGACCGTAAAATGTAAAAAAAATAATACCGTTATTTATTTAATGGTAGGCTTTGGCAACCACTGCTGCCATAATCTTACCGTAAAATGTAAAAAGGAAATATACCGTTATTTGTTTAAAGGTAGACTTTGGCAACCACTGCTGCCAGCAATTTTCCGTAAAAACAACAGTTCTTTTTTTACTGTGTAGAGCAGACACACTACCTTAGGGAACTTATTTGCATTATTGTGTCATCTTCTAACTTCTGCATTCATGGGCTCACCTACCTTCCGCAATTATGTGGGCAGTCCTCGCCCAGCAAGTAGAATTTGCACAGGTGTACGTTAGAGCAGTCACTGCCGCACTCTCGCGCCCGACACAGCCTCACCGACGTCTTGGCCACGACCGTCTTCTGTCCGTCCGCTCCGCATGTCACAGTGAACAGCTGTTTATCCCCCAGCACCCGGTCTAGCTCGCCTGGCTGAAGCTGCCCGGATAGCTCCTGGGTTAGCGCTGACAGCTCTCGATGCCCACCGTGGGCACACGTGGCCTTGTAGACGAGGGATTCAGCTGTTGGGCCCGTCGTCCCCTGCATGGGGCTCAGAGAGGTCTTCTGCTCGTCCACTACGTCCGTCTCTGCGAACAGCTGTTTTTTCCACACTGCCCACTCTAACTCATTTAGCTGCATCGTGTGTTGTGTTGTGTTGTGTTGTGTTGTGCTGTGCTGTGCTGTGCTGTGCTGTGCTGTGCTGTGCTGTGCTGTGCTGTGCTGTGCTGTGCTGTGAGTCAGGAGACAGTCAAGTCAGTGTGTGAGCAGGTCTACCAGCTGTCTGGCAGCCAGGGCTTGTTGTGTTGATATTGTGTCACCAGTAGGACTTTACCCCATCATAAAATAGGCACCAGCCTGCACCCCACCCTTATAGCGTGAGGAAATGAAACCTATCCCAAGTCTGCACAGTGGAAATCAGGACATTCTTTGGCCTAGTGTTTCTCAACGGGGGCGGTACAGCCCACCCAGGGGGCATTGGGGAGCCGTAGGGTGGTCCTTAGATGTCATTGTGTGTGTTAGTTCATTTACAATTTTTTATAGTAAGGGGGGGGCGTTGTCAGGCTCATGATGAGGTAAAGGGGAAATTGGGAGACTTGGATGAGGTCCAGGGGGCGTTGGGAGACTTGGATGAGGTCCAGGGGGCGTTGGGAGACTTGGATGAGGTCCAGGGGGCGTTGGGAAGCTTAGGATGAGGTCCAGGGGGCATTGGGAAGCTTAGGATGAGGTCAAGGGGGCATTGGGAAGCTTAGGATGAGGTCAAGGGGGCATTGGGAAGCTTAACGGGATGAAAAGGGAGGTCATCAGTGTGCGTTTCAACCTTTCTTTGCATTGAACTTTTACATTTTGAGTCTGCATCTGGCTTAAATAGATTGGTGTAAGATTTGAATGCAATCCTATGGAGAATATCAGGATCTGCTTCAGTAGTCACAGTGCATAATGACATGCATGTTTCTTTTAGGTGTATTTCAGATTGCCAATGTTGACAGCATTCATGCATCCCCAAACCATGTCAGTCCCACTACCATGCTTGGCTATGGAGAGGATACACCTTTTTTGTAAAACTCACTTGTTTACCACCACACATGCTTGACACCATCTAAAGTATATTTGTTTATCTTGGTCTCTTCAGATCACACGACATGGTTCCAGTGATCCATATCCTTGGTCTGTCCATCTCTCTTGAGACCAAGATAAACAAATTTGCTTTAGATGGTGTCAAGCATGTGTGGTGGTAAACAAGTGAGTTTTACAAAAAAGTTGTATCCTCTCCATAGCCAAGCATGGTAGTGGGACTGACATGGTTTCAGGATGCATGAATGCTGTCAACATTGGCAATCTGAAATACACCTAAAAGAAACATGCATGCCATCATGCACTGTGACTACTGAAGCAGATCCTGATATTCTCCATAGGATTGCATTCAAATCTCACACCAATCTATTTAAGCCAAATGCAGACTCAAAATGTAAAAGTTCAATGCAAAGAAAGGTTGAAACGCACACTGATGACCTCCCTTTTCATCTCGTTTCATTTCGAGACGATTCGAGCCAACACAGCCCCTTCTCTACCGGATTTTAATCTGGGGTGTACTCACTTTTGTGAGTACATGTTCAAACATTAGTGGCTGTATTTAGTTTTTTTCTGAGTGAACAAGAACTTTAAGCGGTTAAATATGTTATTAAAAGGTCACTAATCATTGTGTCAAAGTGAAATTTCTGTAATGCTTTCCTATGAAAAGATATACTCAAAAATCTGCAAAACTGTGAGGGGTGTATTCACTTTCGTGATATACTGTAACTAACCTGTATCACAGGTGTCAATAAACTCAACCAGTTCTGATACAGATGATCCTAATGACAGGTCAAATCAACAACTGCACCCGAGTTTGGAGAGATTCAGTGTTTTTTCTTTTTTTTTTTTTTAAATCTCTCCGATCATTAAGATCCAACCAGCTCTGAATCAGCTGATTGCACACAGTGACTGCACCTGAGGTACTGTAGAAGAGAGTCTGCCTTTTTGTCCCTTCTTATTCCAAACCCAAGATTGACACAGTTAATCTGATATGCAAATCTGACCTCAGCTACTGGGGCCATAGTTTGTGTGTACAGGGGTTTGGCTGTCCGATGTTCATGCAAAATAGTTGAATCAGCTGCTGTGGCCGACAACCTTAAATATTACTGCAAGCGTGTATTTTGATCACCACATTGCCATCATCAATATTTAATGAAGTCATCCTGTAACTTCTGCATTCATGGGCTCACCTACCTTCCACGGTTATGCGGGCAGTCCTCGCCCAGCAGGTAGAATTTGCACAGGTGTACATTAGAGCAGTCGCTGCCGCACTCCCGCGCCCTGCACAGCCTCACCGACGTCTTGGCCACGACCGTCTTCTGTCCGTCCGCTCCGCACGTCACAGCGAACAGCTGTTTGTCCCCCAGTGCCCGGTCTAGCTCGCCCGACGGGAGCTGCCCTGATAGCTCCTGGGTTAGTGCAGACAGCTCTCGATGCCCGCCGTGGGCACATGTGGCCTTGTAGACGAGGGATTCTGCTGTTGGGCCCGCCGTCCCCTGCATGGTGCTCAGAGAGGTCTTCTGCTCGTCCACTACGTCGCCCGTCACTGCGGACAGCTGTATATTCCTCGTCGCCCACTCTAACTCACTCTGTAGCATTGTGTGTTGTGCTGTGCTGTATTTTATTGTGTTGTGTTGTGTTGTGTTGTGTTGTGCTGTGCTGTGCTGTGCTGTGCTGTGCTGTGCTGTGCTGTGCTGTGCTGTGCTGTGCTGTGCTGTGCTGTGCTGTGCTGTGCTGTGCTGTGCTGTGCTGTGCTGTGCTGTGCTGTGCTGTGCTGTGCTGTGCTGTGCTGTGCTGTGCTGTGCTGTGCTGTGCTGTGCTGTGCTGTGCTGTGCTGTGCTGTGAGTCAGGAGACAGTCAAGTCAGTGTGAGCAAGTCTACCAGCTGTCTGGCAGGGCTTGTTGTGTTGATATTGTGTCACCAGTAGGACTTTACCCCATCATAAAATATGCACCGACTGCACCCCACCCCTGCACAGTGAGGAAATGAAACCTAACCTCCCATTTCCGATCCGATGTACTTGACGAGGTCACAGGTTTGCGCCCCGAGGGGGACGAACAGGTGCAAGAAGACCTCCGTCACATACGCCTCTAATTTGGCCTACTTTTTGCTACTTTTTTTGGTATACTTTTTAATGCATTGTCCTCTTCTTCACTCTTTGTAGAACAATGCTATCAGTGTTGCAACTACACTGTGCCTTACCCTGTTCTTGTTTAAAGTGTTTATGAAACGAAAACAAAGTAAAGGAATTTGACCATTTCCAGGACAGATTCTGAAAGTTCTAAGCCTTGTGAATAAAATGGGATATTGTCTGGGTGATATTTTGTCCTAAAAGTCATGTTAAAACGTTCCCAAAAAGTGTTTTTTTGGTGACATGCAAATTTTATGCAAATGATATGCGTGACATAGAAGGGGTGAGTTCACCTCATTCCACCTTGTTCAGATCAATGGCGGCTAGTACCAAAATAAAGCGCAGTGTCAAGCAGTGTGTTGCTGGAGGGCCGAACGGTGCCAGCTGCAAAAATGGCTACTTGACAGAAGGAATATCTTTGCACAAGTTCCCTTCTGTGAAGAATGATGGAACTGTGGCCGACAAGGAGAAGGCTAAATCAAGCTAGGGCTCTGTGGATCCAATGCGTGGTTTTGAAGCAAGCTCTTGGTCACTGTTGTGCTCGGCACATTTCCACCCCTTGTGCTTCACCACAAATGTGGAGGTCGCGGGCATGGTTGGACTGAAGAGAATGCTATTGCCTCAAGCAGTTCCAACAATTGACATCGCCGGCGTGCAGACTGAAACTGCCCCTGTAACTGCTCGGGCACGAAGACAGGTGAGTGCACTGCTTTGCTTTAGGCTACTCGTTTTACCTTGTCCATCTGCTTTGTATGTTGTTTTCAGGAAAGGGTAATGCACATTACATGCCAAACCGATGCGAATGCTCTCGGAATATGCACTTTTTATTAATTGCCATTCAACTGGTCAATAAATTGGTTTTGGGAGGATATCCACACATCAGCGTGGTGCTCTCAGTCGAGGACAGCCAACTCACAGATTGGGCTACTCAGGGCTTTTTCTGAACGGGGAAATAGGGGCGCTCCACCCTCATACCTCCGTGGGTGCACCCTCATACTTTTATATTTATATATATATATATATATATATATATATATATATATATATATATATATATATATATATATATATTTGAGCGCCCCTAATAAATTTCTCATTCATGGGGGGGAACACCCCCCTTCACCCCCTGTAACCTGCCATGATGCTCCCTCATGCCAAAAAATCCTAGAAAAAGTCCTGCTACTGCTTAGCGAATAAACAGAGATGCACATAGCGTAGGCCTACTTTGAAGCGTTGATTGTTTGTTTTTAGTATTGTGGTGCACGTGTGGCTGACGTTTGGACACACCTCGTCCTCAGAGTCCGGCTGAGGGACACACGACACCTGTGACTTTGAGCACAAAAAATAATAATAATGATGAACGCTAAAATTATGCTGAGGACTCAGGCTATTTAGGGCGTTTTTCCAACAGCCTAATACCTCAGTTTTTTCTCTAGTTGATGATATTTTTGCATGTAGCCTACATGCATTTCAATCACACTATATCACGCAATTGAATCAAAATGCCCCCCATTTGTCAACAAATACACACGCCATGTCATCTGTGGGTCATGGCAAAGCGCCCTTAGCAACCGTAACCATAAACAAAACGAACTGTCAGGCTATGTCAACAATCGTCACTTCGCCTGTCAGACATGTCACTTTCTGCAGATGTATCAGTGCCTCTGAAATAGATTTGTGCTGCTGTTTTTTTTTCTCATGAGGTTGGATGTGTGGTTTTTCGACACGCTGATGTTTGTATCAGAATTTTGGTTCCTTTATAAGATGTGGGTCCATCAAATGTGTGCTGTTTTCTCAGATCGCCATACAAGCAAACCAGGGACTCCCCTCTATGATGTCACAGCCCAGCTCATTAGTCACACCAAATTTCACAGAATTCACACTTTGAGTTGCCATTTTCACAAGTTCCTCCAGGATGATTGGGTTCAAAGTCTCATCGATGCTATCAGAAAAAACAAGGCTTTAATGGGAATGACCGTTTGTTTTCGTTTCATAAACACTTTAAATTGCTCCTTGTAAGTTGCTTTGAAAAAAGGTGTCTGCTAAATACTAATGTAATGTAATGTAATGTAATATCACTGACTCCGCGCGTCACAGCAAACAGCTGTAAATTCCCTATGTACTGTAGTGCCTGGCTGGACTTGTCCTGGTAGCTTCTTGGATAGCGCTGAGAACTCACTATGCCCCCGTGGGTATACCTTGTATAGGAGGGATTCAATCAGGGCCGGATCAGCGCACAGGCTAGATATGGCTGCAGCCTAGGGGCCCCCACCTGCCAGGGGGCCCCTGATTGGCCAAAAGTGAAACAAAAAAACGCAGAATTTTGACCCAATGCAACATAAAACTGAAAAATGTATCTATTGTGTTCAGAACAGTTGGTAGACAAGTTTCCCTCAATTCATAGCTCGTAATTATGACATTGTCTATGTACATTTCCTGGAAAATTTGCCTTCCAGGGGACCCCACAACAACCTGTATCCTAGGGGCCCCGGGCAATGTTAATCCGGCCCTGGATTAAACTGAACTTCAACATGCACTCTGATGAAGATGTTCTAACCATTACATTGAAACGTTAGTCATGTTGTGCATTTGAATAAAAAAAGTAAAAAAAAATAAAATAAAATAAAAATTACATCTGTGCTGCTCCGGTGTTGTCTCTCCAGTGAAGATTCAACTGAACTGTCTGAAGTGCCACCACCTGCATTGTGTCGTATGTCAAGTCAAGTCAAGTCAAGTCAAGTCAAGTCAAGTCAAGTCAAGTCAAGTCAAAGTTTATTTGTAATGCACTTTTAAAACAACATGAGCAGCTGACCAAAGTGCTAACAGGAAGGCATAAGTAAAGACTTGAAATAACATGGAACAGCACAGACAAAGGGACATGAAGACACCCATAAAAAACACACACACACAAATAAAATTTAAAAAAGCACAAGCATTAGTACAGTGTAGGTACGGTGTAGCTAAAACAATACACCAAGAGAAGTCAGGATCAATAAAGGGAATATATCAAAGTACACTAAAAGAAATAGCAGGGATCACAATGTGAGGGCTTTTTAATATGCAACCTTGCCTCCTCCACTTGCGCTTGTCTCCTCGTCCCGCCTCCTGGCCCCTCCTCCGTGGAGAAAACGATAAAGTTTCCCAGCTGTCAGCCTAGCCACAACAACTTTTGAGGGACTGTTTTTCATTCACCATCCCGATTGCAAATGAGAAAAAGACTCTACAATTGAGCTTTTTCAAGATATTGAAATATAATGCTGTTGTCAGTGATGTCATCATGACGAGAAGCAAGTGGAGGAGGCAAGTGGAGGAGGCAAGGTTGCATATTGCAACGCTCTCATTGTGTCGTATGTTGTGTTTTCAGGCAGGACACAGGAGTCATGTGACCAGAGCAGGTGCTGTTGCCAGGGCACCAGTGGTGGTGGTCAGTGTTGCCAGATGTGTCTGACCAAATCCCGCCCAAAAGGTTCTCAAAAACCGCCAAAATGCGCTAAATTCCGCCCAAATTCAACAAATCACATTGACTTCTATGGGCCCAAAACGGCTGAAAAAAACGCCAAATGGCCAATTTTTCCCGTTTTTGCCCGCCGACGCTCATCCCAAGTAGCCCAATTGGGCGGGCACCCGCCAAATCTGGCAACACTGGTGGTGGTAGGCTATTGCGTCATCATAGGCACTAACAGGGACTTTGCCCGCCATAAATTATGCAGCACGCTCGTAGAGTGAGGAAACGAAACTTATCTCAGAAGCGTGCACAGCGGAAGTCAACACTTTTTTTTGCTGATCTTACAGTAATGGCCTTGAGGAAGTAAGCACCCCGGGACGCACCCCATCAATAGCTTTAGCCCCCTTCGTTAACTTTTAGCCTGTTCATTTTTTGACATGCTTCCTATCAGCTATTCTTCAATAAATGTAACAAAATCTGTGCAATTGCTTTATATTTGAAATAAGACAAGAGTTTTAAAAATATAGTAACAAATATATAGGCTGTAGAAATAAATTAATGTCAGATACAGGGCCACTGACAGCATTGACTGGGCCCGAGACAAAGTAATCTGAAAGGAACTCCCACCCAATACATACAATGTAATGAGGACCCAATTCTGGGCCCCCTCTCTCCCTGGGCCCGGGACAACATACCCGTTTGTCCCCCCCTGTCGGCTGCCCTGGTCAGATATACTGTAATTGATGACGGGCCAGATTGCCCACCCCTGGGCTACCTACTGTATGTGTCCTGTCCACCTGCGTCTGGAATCTGAGGAAGACCGAGAGGCCGAAACGTCATCGCCATTGAATGAATTAATGAATAAAAAGAAGAAAAAATAACTTTAAGAAGAAAAAAAAATCAAAGGAGTGTGCGAACCTTTTTTCAAAAAAAAAAAATCCACCTGCGTCTGGGTCATTACATGTAAGCCAATGGCTCGTGGTGCTGGGCCATGATGGAAATGAGAAACTGAAACATTTCAATGATCCTGGACTAAACAGCATGCGGTCTGCATTTAGTATCATCAGTTTCAGTTTCAATTTAATTTACTTTGTTGTTGCCATTGGTTTTGTGTATCGTATCACACAGGCAGGGTAATTAGTGTGTGTGTGTGTGTGTGTGTGTGTGTGTGTGTGTGTGTGTGTGTGTGTGTGTGTGTGTGTGTGTGTGTGTGTGTGTTTGTGTGTGTGTGTGTGTGTGTGTGTGTGTGTGTGTGTGTGTGTGTGTGTGTGTGTGTGTGTGTGTGTGTGTGTGTGTGTGTAGTGTAGTGTGCAGTGGGAATAGTGTTTTGCTGGGTGACTGAGCTCTGTACTGCCACCCTGTGGACATCCCTGAATATTAGCAGGTGACTGAATATTAAGTGACTACTGTAAAATAAAAAAAGACAAAACAAATAAATTGTTTAGTGAGACTAATGCACATATATCCACCAATGCCGCTATTAAGTGTGATCTTTTTAACAATATTATCGCCTCTGAACTACTTTCTACACTACAATATAACTACAATTTTAATTGAGTAATGAGATTTAATTTTATTCCACAGGTTTTATCTATCTATCTTTTATCCACACACACACACACACACACACACACACACACACACACACACACACACACACACACACACACACACACACACACACACACACACACACACACACACACACACACACACACACACACACACACACACACACACACACACACACACACACACATATATATATATATATATATGAAGAGTTCAGATGCAAAACCCCCTAAGTGCCTTTTCAGAAAATAATCTTAATTAATTTTTATTTAATACAAAGCTATCAAAATTGCATATTTTTTCATTTTATTTATGTAATATAACTATTTACATGTATTATCAAGTACATAAATCTAAACCAAACCAACAACAGGGTTCTCTAAAAATATAGAAGTGCAGGTCTTCAGAAATGGAGTTAGGGTTTTTTGCATCTGAACTCTTCATATATATATATATATATATATTCTTTATTGTGTTGACTGTGATGTGTGTTTGTCTTGTGCGTCCTTATGCCACCACCAAAGCGAAATCTCCATTTTATGTAAGTTTAATGGACAATAAAGAAGTCTAAGTCTAAGTCTAAGAACTACTTTCAAAATGATATTGAGGAGATTGCTTGAGGTGTGTGGGACCTTTCAGGTGAACACCATGGTGTGCTGTGCTGAAATAAGCATTTCTGCATGTGTGCGTTAGTTACTGAAAAGATAATGCACTGCAGTTCAGATGAAAGGGCCAAAGGAAAAAAACACTATTTTATGTAAAGGACCATCGTTAGTGTGACGCAACACTGTAAGTAAGAGTTAGTCCATGACATGTTCACTACCTCATATCCCTCTGCAGGCAAGAAGTCACTGTCCCAGTCAGAGAGAGTAGAGAGAGAGAGGTTCCATTGGCCCATTGTTTCCGGGTTCTATTATTGGGGGGGAAATCCCCCTTTAGGCAGACCTGAGGACTGTTCTATTCATTCTAGGAGCATTATGACACGCCCCTTTAGGCAGACCGGAACCTGGTCATGTTAGGTGCCCATAGAAACCTATTATGTTGGCATATCTCTATACTTAAAGAATCTCTGGTCCCAGTAGTCTGGCAAGGCCTCTGGGATAACTGTGTACTGCAGGGAAAAAAAATATATATATATACTGTATTTTAACCAGAGGTGTAGGTTTGGCTTAGAAAGTGGTGGGGACATTAATATGACAAATTCTCTGGGTAGCCCATGCTATTTTTGCATTATATTTGTAAAAAGGTGGTGGTGATAAGCTACAGTAGTTTAATCTCAAAAGTGGTATGGACATGTCCCCAATATCCACATCTGAACTACGCCCATGCTTTTTACAGTGCTGAGAAAAAAGTTTTTTTAAAATAGGCCTAAATGAAGTATACAGCCAGCCATTTATACATTAAATTAGGGTATATTTGTGAAGGTGGTGGGGACTAGCTAGTTTTATCTCAAAAGTGACGTTGACATGAAAAATGTTTAAAATAAATAAATAAATAAATAAAGTATCCAGCCAGCCATTTGTAGGCCTACAGACCAAAAGTCTCCGGTGGCTGAAACAACTAGGCCTATTTTCCAATGGAGACTCAGTTCATTGGGTGATGAGAACAAATTCTCTGGCAGCAAATGAGATTCAGTGATGAGAGGAAATAATGGAGTCTGATTTAGGATCATTCTCCATCATGTTGTGACAGGGCCAGTGACAGTGACAGGAGCGTTGGGAGACTTGGATGAGGTCCAGGGGGCATTGGGAAGCTTAGGATGAGGTCAAGGGGTGTTTGTTCAAAAAAGGTTGAGAACCACTGTCCTATGAGAACAATTACCATCCAGAAACTGGATGAACCAATGGAATGGTAAAACCAGGTAATTTGGAATATGAGGCAGATTGTAAACTAATTAATCAATTTGGCCTATTAATTTGGCCTATCACTGACTCCGCACGTCACAGCAAACAGCTGTTTATACCTCAGTGCATGGTCTAGCTTGTCTGGCTGGACTGGTCCTGATAGCTCCTTGGATAGCAATGAGAGGTGACTATCCCCCCCGTGGGTATACCTTGTATAGGAGGGATTCAACTGAACTTCAACATGCACTCTGATGAAGATGTTCTAACCATTACATTGAAACGTTAGTCATGTTGTGCATTTGAATAAAAAAAGTTTTTTAAAAAATTACATCTGTGCTACTGCTCTGGTGGTGTCTCTCCAGTGAAGATTCAACTGAACTGTCTGAAGTGCCAACGCCTGCATTGTGTCAAGTCAAGTCAAGTCAAGTCAAGTCAAGTCAAAGTTTATTTGTAATGCACTTTTAAAACAACATGAACAGTTGACCAAAGTGCTAACAGGAAGGCCTAAGTAAAGACCTGAAACAACATGGAACAGCACAGACAAAGGGACATGAAGAGACACCCATAAAAAACACACACACAAAAATAAAATTTAAAAAAGCACAAGCATGAGTACAGTGTATGTACGGTGTAGCTAAAACAATACACCAAGAGAAGTCAGGATCAATGAAGGGAATATATCAAAGTACACTAAAAGAAATAGCAGGGATCACAATGTGAGGGCTTTTTAATATGCAACCTTGCCTCCTCCACTTGCGCTTGTCTCCTCGTCCCGCCTCCTGGCCCCTCCTCCGTGGAGAAAAAGATAAAGTTTCCCAGCTGTCAGCCTAGCCACAACAACTTTTGAGGGACTGTTTTTCATTCACCATCCCAATTGCAAATGAGAAAAAGACTCTACAATTGAGCTTTTGCAAGATATTGAAATATAATGCTGTTGTCAGTGATATCATCATGATGAGAAGCAAGTGGAGGAGGCAAGGTTGCATATTGCAACGCTCTCATTGTGTCGTATGTTGTGTTTTCAGGCAGGACACAGGAGTCATGTGACCAGAGCAGGTGCTGTTGCCAGGGCACCAGTGGTGGTGGTCAGTGTTGCCAGATGTGTCTGACCAAATCCCGCCCAAAAGGTTCTCAAAAACCGCCAAAATGCGCTAAATTCCGCCCAAATTCAACAAATTACATTGACTTCTATGGGCCCAAAACGGCTGAAAAAAACCGCCAAATGGCCAATTTTTCCCGTTTTTACCCGCAGACGCTCATCCCAAGTAGCCCAATACCCGCCCAATCTGGCAACACTGGTGGTGGTATTGCGTCATCATAGGCTCTCACAGGGACTTTGCCCGCCATAAATTATGCAGCACGCTCGTAGAGAGAGGAAACGAAACTTATCTCAGAAGTATGCACAGCGGAAGTCAACACTTTTTTTTGCTGATCTTACAGTAATGGCCTTGAGGAAGTAAGCACCCCGGGACGCACCCCATCAATAGCTTTAGCCCCCTTCGTTAACTTTTAGCCTGTTCATTTTTTGACATGCTTCCTATCAGCTATTCTTCAATAAATGTAACAAAATCTGTGCAATTGCTTTATATTTGAAATAAGACAAGAGTTTAAAAAAATATATTAAACATTTATACAGTAGGCTATATAGAAATAAATGAATTTCAGATATACTGTAATTGATGACGGGCCAGATTGCCCACCCCTGGGCTACCTACTGTATGTGTCCACCAGTGGTGTAGTCTAGTTTTTTATGGTGGGTATACTGTATATGTGGCTCGTGGTGCTGGGCCATGATGGAAATGAGAAACTGAAACATTTCAATGATCCTGGACTAAACAGCATGCGGTCTGCATTTAGTATCATCAGTTTCAGTTTCAATTTAATTTACTTTGTTGTTGCCATTGGTTTTGTGAATTGTACACAGTGAGCTTCAGGGTAATTACTGTGTGTGTGTGTGTGTATGTGTGTGTGTGTGTGTGTGTGTGTGTGTGTGTGTGTGTGTGTGTGGTGTGTGTGTGTGTGTGTGTGTGTGTGTGTGTGTGTGTCTGTGTGTGTGTGTTGCAATCAGTGAGCGGCATCATAACGGCGTCTGCTGTAGAAGGCGCCAATTTCCGAGCGTGCGCTATCACCCCATTCAAACTTTTCCCGCGTTATTATTGTCGGCTCATGATTGACAAATTCCAGTGTGTGTGCGCGAGCGAGCGAGCGTGTGTGTGTGTGTGTGTGTGAGAGAGAGAGAGAGAGAGAGAGAGAGAGAGAGAGAGAGAGAGAGAGAGAGAGAGAGAGAGAGAGAGAGAGAGAGACTTTTGACTTTTAACCATGAGGAAATTTAAACAGGTGCATACATATTTGTTTCTGAGAGAGAGAGAGAGAGAGAGAGAGAGAGAGAGAGAGAGAGAGAGAGAGAGAGAGAGAGAGAGAGAGAGAGAGAGAGAGAGAGAGAGAGAGAGAGAGAGAGAGAGAGAGAAGTGTAGTGTGTAGTGTAGTGTGCAGTGGGAATAGTGTTTTGCTGGGTGACTGAGCTCTGTACTGCCACCCTGTGGACATCCCTGAATATTAGCAGGCGTAATGGATTCTTTCCATCCGTGAACTGGAACCAAGCAAGGGGGCATTCAGATGCAGGGGAGCGAGTGAGGTCATGACATTACATGTAGGCCTATGCAGAAATCCCTTCACCTCAAAGATTTTCATGCTCCAGTGAAAGTGAGCACATTATCATTACTTTATATTGTACCGCTGAATTACTGAATGTACAGTATCTCAGCTGTTGTCAAGCAGGCCTAAAGTAGGCTAACTGCCGTAAAAATAAAATGAAACATTCCACTTAGTGAGACCGCTGATAAAGGCATTCTTTTAACAATATTATCGCCTCTGAACTACTTTCAAAATGATATTGAGGAGATTGCTTGAGGTGTGTGGGACCTTCATGTGAACAACATGTTGCGCAGTGCTGAAATAAACATGTCTGCATGTGTGTGTTAGTTTACTGAAAAGATAATACACTGCAGTTCAGATGAAAGGGCCAGAGGAAAAAAACACTATTTTATGTAAAGGACCATCGTGATATCGACATGTCCCTAACATTCACACCTAAAATAACACCCATGCTTTTTACTGTGGTGGAAAATCAGTTTTTAAAAATAAAGTATACAGCCAGCCATTTATACATTCAATTAGGGTATATTTGTGAAGGTGGTGGGGACTAGCTAGTTTTATCTCAAAAGTGGCGTGGACACGATTTTTTTTTTTTTAATAAAAATAAATAAATAAAGTATCCAGCCAGCCATTTGTAGGCCTACAGACCAAAAGTCTCAGATGGCTGAAACAACTATTTTCCAATGGAGACTCAGTTCATTGGGTGATGAGAACAAATTCTCTGGCAGCAAATGAGATTCAGTGATGAGAGGAAATAATGGAGTCTTGTTCTATACTAGGATTGAACTTACTACTATAGAATTAGGTGAAGAAATGAAGGACAAAACGTAGCTACTTCCAACGCGTGTTCTTTATCATCATACTCAACATAAGACATCACTTCAACGTCATCACACATTTATATACCCATGTACAGATGTACATTACAGTATGTCAGGTACGCCTCCTAGTGGCGTGGGGTAAGTATGCAATAATGTAATAGAATGTAAAGTCAGAACACAACAAGTCTGATTTAGGATCATTCTCCATCATGTTGTGACAGGGCCAGTGACTACTTTAGCAGAGGTGAGATCAAGGCAGTGGAGACCAAGCCCATTAAGACACACAGACCACCTGTCATCTCTAACCGCATCACATCTCTGTGTTTGGGCGGGTGTGCCTGTGTGTGTTCCTAGCGAATTTTCTTTTTCAGTGTGGCGAGGAGGAGACGCCGTTTTTTTCGAGTAGCGTGACTATAGCCTACGCCTCTCGCAATCTTGCAACTTGCAACTTGGTCCACCAGACAAATGTAATTTAATGCGAGGGCGAGAGGAAGCGCACACGCGCACGTGCCCAATGATAAACGCGCCCCCATCCCCTGCACGCAAGACACACAACCCTTTTGCCAAAACACGGAAGAGCGGACAGTGGGCTGCTGCTGCGACACTGGTAAGACGTGTAACTTTCGATTGCTTAGATGAACATTGGTCATTGTTCCTAAACACTTAGAACCCACTCGTTTCAAGACACTAAGGGTAGCTGCAATTACTTGGTATAATAAATAAAGAAACAAAGACATGTTAAACCATTGTCAATTATTTGTTTGTGCTTGCGTGTAGAACATGAAAGCTTTGCGAGTGTAACAAGTGCGAATGGTTAGCTAGACACGTGTCGACCCGTGCTAAACTAACGGGACCTTGAATGCAGTCGGAATGTTGAAACTCTGGAATTTGTAAATCATGAGCCGACAATAAAACGCGGGAAAGGTTTGAATGGGGTGACAGCGCACGCTCGGAAATTGGCGCCTTCTACAGCAGACGCCGTTATGATGCCGCTCACTGGTTGCATTACACACACACACACACACACACACACACACACACACACACACACACACACACACACACACACACACACACACACACACACACACACACACACACACACACACACACACACCTAGGCTACTTGCATAAACGCCACAGATTAATAAACATTACATTATTTTTGTTTCCTTTTAAAGCGCCAGATCCTCCATAGACTTTGACACAATGGCCTGCAGGTTGGATAACGTTTGCTCCATGGGCAACAGTGGGTGGCTGTGGTACTGGAAAGATGACTACAAGTGGAGAAAGTATGAGGTAAGGTGTGTGTGTGTGTGTGTGTGTGTGTGTGTGTGTGTGTGTGAGTGTGTGTGTGTGTGTGTAAAAGGTGGCGGGTTTTGGGTGATATCTTTTGGGATAATATAGTAGGCCTATGTTAAGAAAGTTTTTAATGTAAACAAAGTCTGCCCCCATTAGAATGGCTCAGATCTCGGAAAGGGCTGAGTCGAAAAAATACATCAGCAGTCAAGGGTATTGTGAGCAATACAACAGCATATTGAAATTGGCAGAAGTTAGGCCTATCCTTTAAAGGGGTATGCCACTATTTTGGGGCTTAATACAGTTACAATTGTTGACCAGGGTTTATAAAGGTGGTAAAGTGTCTTATTTTTCATGTAAGCCGTTGTCTTGCTTTAAGACAAGATAAAAGAGGGAATATGTCGCTAAGCTAGTGAAAGTGCTACATGCTACAATGCTACACGGATCCATTGACTTTCACTAGCTTAGCGACATACAGTCCCAGGAAAAAGTTTGTACACCCTTTGAAATTTTTTACCTTTCTGTCAAAATTGGTCATAAAACATGGTCTGATCTTCCCGGATATCACAAGAAGGAACAACCAGAGTCTGCTTTAACCAATTCAACCCAAACATTTACAAGTTTTCATATTTTCATTGGCCATAAGATGTAAACATTCACAGGACAGCAAGGCATAAGTAAGTACACCCTTGCATTCAATAGGTTTTAACCCTAAGTTAGTCACAATAACCTCAACCATATGTTTCCTGTAGTTGCAGATCAGATTAACAAAACAATCTGGATGTATCAGGTCTCCCTCTTCTTTAGAAAACTGCCTCTCGTCAGCAAGGTTTGTGGGATGTCTGGAGTGCATAGCTTTCTTGACTTCATACCATATAATTTCAATTATTTTTTGTCAGGGCTTTGACTGGGCTATTTCAGAATGTGTATTTCATTATTATGAAGCCATTCTAAAGTCGATTTGCTTCTAAAGTATGGGTTGTTGTTACATTTCCGGACCCATACTCTTGTGTGCTTCAACTGTGTGACAGACTACCTCACTTTTTTCTGTAAAATATCTCGATAAACTTCTGAGTTCATTGTTCCACTGATAATAGCAAACTGTCAAGGGCCTGAGGCAGCAAGGTATCCGCATATAAAGATGCTCCCGCCACCATACTCAAAGGTGGAGATGATGTTTTGGTGAAGGTGTGGTTCTCCAGTTCTCCTCCAAACATGACATTGTGTGTTCCCCTGAACAATTCAACTTTGGTTTCAACGTTGGTCTACAGAATATTTTGCAGTAATTCTATGAAGCATATAAATGCTTTTTCGCAAACCTCAAAGGTGCAGCAATATTTTTTTTGGATAGAAACCCCATTAATTTTAGATTGTCAGAATGAATCCCATTTTTAGCTATTCTTGGTTACATCTCCTCTTCTGAGTATGGTGGCGGGAGCATCATTATATGCGGCTACCTTGCTGCCTCAGGCCCTTGACAGTTTGCTATTATCAGTGGAACAATGAACTCAAGTTTATTGTGATATTTTACAGAAAAAAACATGAGGAAGTCTGTCACACAGTTGAAGCACACAAGAGTATGGGTAATGAAATGTGACAACAACCCATACTTTAGAAGCAAATCGACTTTAGAATGGCTTCATAATAATGAAATACACATTCTGAAATAGCCCAGTCAAAGCCCTGACAAAAAATAATTTAAATTATATGATATGAAGTCAAGAAAGCTATGCACTCCAGACATCCCACAAACCTTGCTGACGAGAGGCAGTTCTCTAAAGAAGAGGGAGACAAGATACAAACAGATTGTTTTGTTAATCTGATCTGCAACTACAGGACAAGTCTGGTTGATGATATTGCAACTAACTGAGGGTTAAAACCTACTTAACGCAAGGGTGTACTTACTTATGCCCTGCTCTCCTGTGAATGCTATGGCCTTATGACCAATAAAAATATGATAACATGTAAATGTTTGGGTGGAATTAATTAAAGCAGACTCTGATTGTTCCTTCTTGAGACGTCCGGGAAGATCAGACCATGTTTTATGATCAATTTTGACAGAAATGTAAGAAATTTCAAAGGGTGTACAAACTTTTTCCTGGGACTGTATTCCCTATTAAGTCATGGCTGCTTTATTTTTAGTGTCTTAATATGCACAAGCAGGGTGCGATTTGTAGGGGTGATGGGGAGGGATTGTCCCCCCGTCCCTTCTGGTTTTGATACCTCCACTTTTCCTACAGGATTTTAATATTTGCTGTATGTAACTCCATTGATAATGCTTAAAATCTGAAACTTATGCCCCCTTCTGGGTCTTCAACAAATCGCACCCTGTGCACAGGTCATACACAAAATTACTTTTCTCTCATGCAAAGACATAGACGTAGTCCTGTATACAGGACAGACATTAGCAAGACAGACGTTAAAATGCAAGAAAGAACAAATAATAGCAGAGTAGAGTAACATAAATACATACATGCATACATACATACATACATAAATAAACAAATAAATAAATAAATAAGAAGCTCAAGTCAAGTCAGCTGTTATGCTGTGACAAATAATAAGGTATAAATATATAATAATAAGGTATATATAATAAATAATATAATAAATATAATAAATAATAAGGTATAAATACATTTGAACACTTAACATTTAAATAAATCACCATGCAACAATCTAAAAAGTCACATTATTAAACAGGATGGTGATGGTTTGTCTTTGCCTCTGCAGAACAGTGAGGAGCTGGAGAAGCGGTATGTCAGTGGTGAAACAACAATGACATTCACTGCTGGAATTCATCAATATGAACTGAGGTTTTCAGGTACGGTAACCAGAGCTCTAAATTAACACCAGCCAACTGACCAAATGCTGATGTTAATTTCTGTTTGGCTGGTAGAAAAGACCAAGTTGCTAGACACTTTGACCCATTTTGATGAGTGTGTGTTTGGTTACTAAGATTAACATCTACTAGCCATTTTGGCTGGTGATGAACAGAAAAGAAACATTTAGAGCCGTGACAATAACTATACTGTACACTTGCACTGTACACTTGCACTGTACACATGCTTGAACTGGCCTTGCCCCAGGGCAGACTCCTGACATGATGTTTAGTTTAGTTTAGTTTGTGTGTGTGTGTTTGTGTGGGTGTGTACTCGTTATTTTAGTCTTTAAAAAAAAAAAAAAAACTAACCCCTCTGTTGTTCTGTATATCTCCTGTGCACTTTCTATTTGCTTATGATGTTGGCTTGATTATGTCCTCTTTTGAAAGTCGCTTTGGTTATAAAGCGTCTGCCAAATGCAATGTAATGTAATGTTATGTAATGTAATGTACACATAGAGGAAGAAGCTTTTTAACCACCCATACTAGTGTACAGACTAGTGCGTGACCCAAAAAGTACACATTTTTAAATGCTTATACTGGAATATGCCAAGTGAATATGTCTTGCTTGTCATGAGCTCACTCCCCGGCACCTGTTGGTGAGCTCTTAACTGTCTTTACTGGGAGCGTACTTATGTTCCCCAGGTCCTATGTTCCCCGGGTCCTAAAAAAGGGGTTCTATGTTACCCGCATTGTATGTTTCCGAGTTTTCCTTCCCAAAACCATCCCTAAACCTAACCTGTCAGTAATGCAATGTTTCTGAGTTGTAAATGTGTGCCCTGACCAAAACTATCCCTAAACCTAACCTATCAGAGGTGAAACAACAACCTGCGCTTTGCCATGCGGCAGCAGTCTATTTGGAAGCAGCGGGGAACATAGAGCCCTTTTTTGAACATAGGGATGACCCCTCTTTACTAACCTCTCTCTTTCTGCCTGCTTCTCTGCCTCTGTCTCTCTCTCTCTCTCTCATTCCTCTTGTTAACCATCCAGCTATATGTCATCTCTTTGTGTATATCTAGTCCTGTCTTTCAGTTTGTCCTTGTCTGATCGTCTTCAAGCCCTGCAACCCGTATGCGTTTGTCTGCGTTTTTTTTTTTACCTGAACCCGCTCTGCTGACTTCCCCTGGTTGACCTGGACCTGCCTGATATGACTCTTCTCCTGCTCTACAAGTGCTGCTCTGGTAATGCCACCTGCCTTCTCCTAGTTTTGGCAAAGGACGCGCTCAACTTCTTGGAAAAAAGAAAGTCTTTGGGTGCGCGATAAAATGTATTTTATTTTACCACCATGTCCAAAAAGCACCACTTACCACGCACTGATGAAGGCTTGATAGCCGAAACGTGTTTGCTTTTTAGACATGGTGGTAATATAAATCAATAATGAGACGCAGTTTGTGAGTGCGGATTTTTCTTCCTTAACCTGCCTTTTCCTGGTTTTCAGATGTGCACTTCAGGTGCTGTTTCCACGTCGCTGGATATTTTTATATGTGGATATTTTTTTCTCCTGGTTGCATTGGTTTTTGTATTGGTTTTGGCCTTCCGTTTCCACGCAGCAGATATTTAAAATCCAGGTATAAAAAGCAGGAGAAACAAATATCCAGTTTAGGGGGCTGAAACACATTTGTTACAATGGAGGATTTATTTTTGTCCACATGTTGCGTTTACACCTCAACAGGAGGAAAACAAATACCCTGCTAAAAAAATATCCTGCTACGTGGAAACAGCACCCTTGTCTGCCCTTGTCTGTCTTTTCCTCTGCCTTCGTCCTGTTTGTGCGTGTGCTGCTCCAGCTCTCCTGGACTCTAAGCCCAAGACGGTAACCTGGTGCCTTTACAACACCTCCACTGCAACTCTGGCACACGTACAATCTCCCTTGCGCTTTGAACCCTTAATCCATTTTAGCCTGCCCGTTTTGGGATAGGGTACACTCTGCCTATTAAAAACTAAATATCTCAGCTCCCGAAACACATACAGTAAAATCAGGAAATTAGTTGCATTTAAAAGATAGGACCCTCATTTTGCATTAGAGTGTGTTCATTCATACCTACATACCCACATTCTTAATTAATAACAACAACAAAAAAAACAAAAAAAACCCCCACATATACGCTGCATTCAAATCTTGATTTGAGGGGGAGTTTTTTTCCATTAAAAATGTTGGTATGTTAGAGCTGAATGAACACATTCTAATGCAAAATGATTGTCCTAGCTTTTAATTGCAACTTGTTGCATGTTTTTATGTTCTTCTGAGGCTGAAATATTTTGGAGTTAAAAGACAGAGGGCACCCTTTCCCAAAAAGGACTTAGGTTAACAAACTGCTAAACGTGATGCAACTGTATTTCTCAAAACCTACGTAGTGCGCACACTTCCAAGTGTATTCAGCCTAATTAGTCACGCCCAGTGATTGGATACTCTTTATTAGTCACACCAAAACATATCTAATCACTGGGTGTGACCACCAGTAATTAGGCTGGTACACTTGGAAGTGCGCACACTAGGTTTTGAGAAATACCCTGAGTCGTCCTTCATCTGGTATCTGACATAGGGCTGGGTATCACAGCCATGTTCCTGTATCGATTCGATTTCGATTCTTAGGGCTTTAAATAGATTAATCACGATTCAATTCGATTCGATTTGATACCTTCCGAATCGATTCAATCCGTTCCTTCCTTGGTGCCAGGATTTCCCCCAAAAGATGCTGTAGCCTATTTTTATATAAACATTTCAAAGGGCTGTGGTTTGACAGGGTTAACTGGTTGCCAATTTTAAATTAGTAGGCCTATGCCTAATTGACTAATACCTACTGGGTATTTTCCATAGACCTAAATTAAACATAAGGAGCAAAAGGAAAAAGAACCAAAATAATTGATTTTGTGCCCTGTGAATCGGTTATGTAAATTTTAAATGAAATCGATTCAGAATCGATTAAATCAATTATTTTACCCTGCCCTAATCTGCTATTGGTCCATACATGGGAAGTGTAATGTATAGGCCTACTACATCCTGCTAATTAGTGTGTCTGTTGTGAGGGGTGGGGGGTGTATGAGTGTTGCTGTTTCATAAGTTTGTTTTTTTGTTTTTCTTTTATAATGTATATTTATGTCTTGTTGATAATCAGGACCCTGAGTCTGTTCAATAAAGTTTATTATAATCACCCTGTAGATATGCAGCAGACAAACCTCAGTACTTATAGAACCAGGCGTATGACAAGACGACCGGTGATCCGGAAAACCTCGTGAGTTATTATTATTATTATTTTTTGTTTGTTTGTTTATTACAGGCTTGGTTAGTAAATCTGGAAATTGTTGACATTTGGTAGTTTCATAATTTTCTGTTTGATCATGAATTAATTCAGTGATAGATTTGGACCAAGATACCGTACCCACAATGCAATGGCTTTATTATTGAATGATATTAGTGTAAATGGGTCAGCCGTGGCCTAGTGGGTAGAGAGTTGGTCTTTCAATCTAGGGGTTGCCGGTTCGAATCCCCCCTGACCTCTCCCTACACCCCCATCCATGGCTGAAGTGCCCTTGAGCAAGGCACCTAACCCCACATTGCTCCAGGGACTGTAATCAACACCCTGAAAAATAATAGTTGTAAGTCGCTTTGAACAAATGAAAGCGTCAGCTAAGTGAAATGTAATATAATGTAAATGAGTGCATGTAGTATCATCACATGATTGGGATGTAATGTTCAAGGGATTTTGTCTGCTTCGTCCTGCACAGTGAAAAGGACAACAACTATACACCACCTTACTGGGATCCAAATTTGTTGCCTCCAGCAGGATATGAGGTAGGAGGAGAATCAAGAAGAAATATTGTATAATGTTCTAATGCTCTCAAAAAATATGTATTTTTTTTACCCTGCATACCTACACACACAAACGCATGCATGCATGCACGTACTATGCACTGCACAGACAGACAACTGTAATTTAACTGCATGTTTTACTTTGTACAAATACATTTTGTGTGCTACATGATAGAATGCTATCGTAACAATACTATAATAAAATAATATCCTGCATGTGTATAGCCCAAGTTGTATTGGTGCCAAAGTTCATTTGTTGGCTACGTTTACATGAAGGTTTTAATTCCGAATCAACAATTCAGAATTAAGTAGTTCCATCGAGTTTCCTTTGAGCTTTCATTTAATTCCGAATTAAGAGGTGTTTACGTGATGTTTTCAAAGCGGAATTAAGCTTTATTCAGAATTAAAGTCAGTTAATCCTGAATTAAATGTCTCATGTAAACATAGCAAGTGATACCTTCGTGATTTACTGTAACTGCTATCAAGAGCGGTGGCACACCGTATTTCCGTATAATCTAGACAAAAAACTTATTTTTACACCTTTGCCTTTGCTTTTTAGTTCTTACATTTTAACACATTTTAACACCTTTTATACATTATATTCTTTTCAACACTTTGCAGGAAGTTTAATTATTTAATATTTGAATGCTTATAGCTTTTATGGTGCAAATATGTTTTATTTTTATTTTTTTAATGCTGCTAAAATTGCTTTACTCTTTTACTGTTGTCTTAGTTAGACACTGTACAACACTTTGGTCAGTTCTGCAATGTTTTTAAACATGCTTTATAGTATAAATAAAATGTACTTACTTACTTAGTTCCTCAAATAATAGCCGGACATACTATTAGCAAAACAATTGTTTGGAGCAGGTTACACATAGGGGCTACAATTACAAAAAGAAAGAAAAAAAAATCAGCCCTATTTCCATAGATGCGTAAAGGAACACCAGCGATGACACAGAATACTAAAAGAGGCAGGATATTTATTATTTATGAAAAAACTACAGTATTCCAGGCTATAGATTGAGGATACAGTATATCACGAAAGTGAGTACACCCCTCACAGTTTTTGCAGATTTGTGAGTATATCTTTTCATAGGAAAGCATTACAGAAATTTCACTTTGAGCAAGAAATTTAAGCGGTTAAATATGTTGTTAGAAGGTCACTAATCATTGTGTCACAATGTTTGAACATGTACTCACAAAACTGAGTACACCCCAGATTAAACTCTGGTAGAGAAGGGGCTGTGTTGGCTCGAATCGTCTCAAAATGAAAAGGGATTAAAAGGGAGGTCATTAGTACGTGTTTCAACCTTTCTTTGCATTTAACTTTTACATTTTGAGTGTGCACCTGGCTTAAATAGATTGGTGTGAGATTCGAATGCAATCCTATGGAGAATATCATGATCTGCTTCAGTAGTCACAGTGCATGTTGACATTTAGGTGTATTTCAGATTGCCAATGTTGGCAGCATCCATGCATCCCCAAACCATGTCAGTCCCAGTGAGGATACACTTTTTTTTTGTAAAACTCATTTGTTTACCACCACACATGCTTGACACCATATAAAGTACATTTGTTTTGTACTCACTTTTGTGAGTACATGTTCAAACATTAATGGCTGCATTTTGTTTTTTTTTGAGTGAACAAGAAATGTAAGCGATTAAATATGTTGTTAAAAGGTCACTAATCATTGTGTCAAAGTGAACTTTCTGTAATGCTTTTCTATGAAAAGATATACTCACAAATCTGCAAAAACTATGAGGGGTGTACTCACTTTCGTGATATACTGTATATGGTGTTTTTGGGCCGATTGATGTTGATAGGCTTCATTAATCCACAACTGACCTTCTATTGACAGAGTATAAAACTGGAGAAGTCCTCACCAGAATACTCCAAAGTCCTCAGTCTCTTCAACACAACAATGTCAGGATGGAACATCACATGTATCGATCGGATTCAGAATTTACAATTGTGGAAGTTCTTTAAGATGTAGGTTCATATTTTTATTGTCTACATATCCAAATATGAAAATAAAGTTGAATGTGAGCATACTTGCTAGTGGTCATTTCTGCTCCGGAAGTGTACGAACATGATTCAACTTTATTTTCATAGATGTCTAACCCTTTTGTCCTACACCTGCATTTCGGATGTGTGCACCACTTCCTTACTAAATATTTAAGAACGTCTGGCTTTTTATTGTAAGTACTCCAGTTTGTTTAAAAAGTAAATTAAATCACCCTGACTTTCAGGCAGCGGAAAAACATGATCACCAAAGCTGGTAAAGATATTGACGAGAGACTCCTCTTCCATGACACCGAGACACAACATGTGGACGCTATCTGCCGTGACAACATCGACTGGAGGATGTGTGGCAAGAGTGGGAGTCTTTATGGAGAAGGTGAGCTTGATACTTTAATCCTAATGTTATTTGGGGTCTTTTTTCCAACATGAAACACAGCTTTTCAAAGAGGAAATTAGAAAAGAAAAGATTGCATTTTGAGGATATACATAGGTGGGGTGGGTTTTAGACTTTAACAAGATGTATATCACATTGGCTACTTTTACATGAGACATTTAATTCTGAATTAACTGACTTTAATTCTGAATAATGCTTAATTCTGATTTGAAAATGACACATAAACAGATTTTAAATCGGAATTAAAGTAAAGATCAAAGTAAACTCGACAGAACTAATTTAATTCTGAATTATTTATTCTGAATTAAAAACATGTAAACGTAGTGAATGTCATGGGTAAGATTTCAACAATTCTTTAAATCAGGCTTGTCTGTATTTTAAAGGATCCTATTTCGCCTTTGTGTTGCATTTTAAGTATATAGTAGATTGGTGTGTTTTAGACTTTGCCAAGGTAACTGTTCACTAAAACCTCTGTATTTTATAGGATCCTATTTCGCCAGAGATGCTAAATACTCCGACAGTTATACCAGCTACGGGGGAACTAAGTCCATGTTCGTATGCAGAGTTCTTGTGGGAGACTACACCACAGGAAAAGGAAATTACAAAAAGCCTCCATTCAAAGATGAACAAAATACAGTTGCCTTTGACAGCTGTGTGGATGTCACACATGACCCCAGCCTATTTGTTATTTTTGAGAAGAGTCAGATCTACCCAGAGTATCTCATTCAGTATGAAGATCCTACTGATATCTATACCGATACCTTAACGTCTTCTACTTCAGGCCTATTAAATCTTAACCCTCCTTTGCCGACCAGCCAAAACAAGCAAACAGCAGCTGTTGCATCAGGTTCATCGGCCCTCCTTGGTCAGCCAAATCAGTATCCTCAGAAGAGCCAATTTACTGTGAATGCTCAACCGCCTTCTTCTTCTGCTGTACCGGCTAAGGGGGGAGGTTCACCCCCTCCGGTGCCTCCACTCGTGAGTCAGAGCCCTTCCCCACTGCCCCCTGCAGGATCCAGCAGCACAGTGCAGCTGCCGTCTCGAAAAAGCCAGAGAGGAGATCGTTTGCGTTCAGATGTACCTGACTCCAGTCCACTCTTGAGTCAGAGCCCTGCCCATGCTAGGAGGGGAGGTGCACCCCCTCCAGTGCCTACACTCTGGAGTCAGAGCCCTTCCCGTCCTCAACTGATTCGCACCAACCCTTCACACCAGTCTTTCTCTGCCTTGCCCCCTCCCCCTACCCCTGTGCCGCACAAGAAGGCTAAGAGGAAGAGGGTCCCTCTGCCTGGGCAACCAGAGCGCCGGACGCGAGCAGCTCCCCTGCCACAGACCCCAACAGCACCCCTTCCTCCGGTGCCATCCCGAAGAAACCGTACTAGCGCCTGCCTTTTGTGGCCCCCTCAAATACCCCCATCCGCTCCTCCTACATCGGCTCCTCGACTAACCTCCACATATCCCCCTCCATTCTCCTACTCCTCCCTGCCTCGTCCTTCTCCATCTGTGCAACGCACCCAGACCAAGGGTGCCAATCGACCACCAGTGCCACCCAAGCCCTGGCTCAATAATGCCCGTCCCTTGCCGACGTATCCCCCTTCCTCTTCCTCCTCTTCCTCTTCCCTGCCTCGTCCTTCCCCATCTTTGCACCGCACCGTGACCAAGGGTTCTCCACCAGCACCACCACCAAAGCCCTGGCCTTATAATGCCCGTCCCCTGCCACCGAGCGTGACCAATCTCCCCATGACCTCACCTGCTGATACTTATCAGCCACCTGGGACTGTGGCACCCAGCAGGAACCCACGGTCTTCTTCACTTCAAGCTCAGAGCACAGTATGGGCCACACCACCCCCTGCTGGATCCAGTGGCACAGTGCAGCCCACCTCTGAGAACATACAGAGGAAGCTTGTCTCTGATTTAAAGAATTTCTTTGATCAGCAGTCAAAAGATAAATGAATGCACATATATTTTTTACTGATTTTTTTTAAAAATTATTATTGTTTATTATTACTGTTTGATTTTGTGCTTGTTTTTTTTTCTTTGTCTTTATATTACCGGTATTTGTATGTGATTATTGCAGTTCTACATTCAGCTTTGATTTTTATTGTGGGTAAGGGGTGGGTGTGGGGGGGAGGATATTTCTCATGTTACATTTCCTTTTGGCATTGTGTACAATCTCTTGAAAAGATAAAATAAAAACAGAGTTTGGAAAAAAAGTGAATGCACTGTTTTGTATCACATGTTATTTTGTGTACAGGGGCATAACGTATACTTGAAGAAACGGGCCCCCTCCACATTATATTAGGCCCTCTTTTTTTCCGTTCCGAGGGCCACAATTGTGTTGCATTTTTAAGTATATAGATTGATGTGTTTTAGACTTTGAGAAGATGTGTATCACATTATCATGGATAAGATTTTAACTGTTCACTTAAACAGACATGTCTGTATTTTATAGGATCCTACTTCGCCAGAGATGCAAAGCTCTCCAACGTGTTCAGCAGAAACCGGGGAACTAAATCCATGTTCGTGTGTCGAGTTCTGGTCGGAGACTACACCAAAGGAGAAAGCCATTACAAAAAGCCCCCATTCAAAGATAAACAAAAGACAGTCGCTTTTGACAGCTGTGTGAACAACATGAATCATCCTACAGAGTTTATAATTTTTGAGAAGAGTCAGATCTACCCACAGTATCTCATTCAGTATGAAGCTCCTACTGAGGAGCTGTTTCCTGATACCTCAATGTCTTATCAGTATCCTCATAGGAGCCAATTTACTGTGAATGCTCAACCGCCTTCACCTGCTGTACCAGTTGGGAGGGGTGGTGCACCCCCTCCGGTACCATCCCTCTTAAACCTTAACCCTAGTTTGCCGACCAGCCAAAACAAGCAAACAGCAGCTGTTGCATCAGGTTCATCGGCCCTCCTTGGTCAGCCATATCAGTATACTCCGAAGAGCCAATTTACTGCGAATGCTCCATCGCCTTCTTCTTCTGCTGTACCTGCTAGGGGAGGAGGTGCACCCCCTCCGGTGCCTCCACATCAGCATCCTCAGAAGAGCCAGTCCACTGTAAATGCTCCATCGCCTTCTTCTTCTGCTGTACCAGCTAAGGGGGGAGGTTCACCCCCTCCGGTGCCTCCACATCAGTATCCTCAGAAGAGCCAATTTACTGTGAATGCTCCAACACCCTCTTCTTCTGCTGTACCGGCTAAGGGGGGAGGTTCACCCCCTCCGGTGCCTCCACTCGTGAGTCAGAGCCCTTCCCCGCTGCCCCCTGCAGGATCCAGCAGCACAGTGCAGCTGCCGTCTCGAAAAAGCCAGAGAGGAGATCGTTTGCGTTCAGATGTACCTGACTCCAGTCCACTCTTGAGTCAGAGCCCTGCCCATGCTAGGAGGGGAGGTGCACCCCCTCCAGTGCCTACACTCTGGAGTCAGAGCCCTTCCCGTCCTCAACTGATTCGCACCAACCCTTCACACCAGTCTTTCTCTGCCTTGCCCCCTCCCCCTACCCCTGTGCCGCACAAGAAGGCTAAGAGGAAGAGGGTCCCTCTGCCTGGGCAACCAGAGCGCCGGACGCGAGCAGCTCCCCTGCCACAGACCCCAACAGCACCCCTTCCTCCGGTGCCATCCCGAAGAAACCGTACTAGCGCCTGCCTTTTGTGGCCCCCTCAAATACCCCCATCTGTTCCCCCTTCTCCGCCTCCTCGACTAACCTCCACATATCCCCCTCCATTCTCCTACTCTTCCCTGCCTCGTCCTTCCCCATCTGTGCAACGCACCCAGACCAAGGGTGCCAATCGACCACCAGTGCCACCGAAGCCCTGGCTCAATAATGCCCGTCCCCTGCCGACGCATCCCCCTCCCTCTTCCTCTTCTTCCTCTTCCCTGCCTCGTCCCTCCCCATCTGTGCAACGCACCCAGACCAAGGGTTCTCCACCAGCACCACCACCAAAGCCCTGGCTCAATAATGCTCGTCCCCTGCCACCGAGCGTGACCAATCTCCCCATGACTTCACCTGCTGATACTTATCAGCCACCCGGGACTGTGGCACCCAGCAGGAACCCACGGTCTTCTACAGTTGAAGCTCAGAGCACAGTATGGGCCACACCACCCCCTGCTGGATCCAGTGGCACAGTGCAGCCCACCTCTGAGAACATACAGAGGAAGCTTGTCTCTGATTTAAAGAATTTCTTTGATCAGCAGTCAAATACACAGCTTTTTTTTTTTTTTTACTGATATTGTTTTGTGCTTGGTTTTTTTTTCTTTGTCTTTATATTACCGGTATTTGTATGTGATTATTGCAGTTCTACATTCAGCTTTGCTTTGTATTGTGGGTAAGGGGTGGAGGTGGGGCTGGGGGGAGGATATTTCTCATGTTACATTTCCTTTTGGCATTGTGTACAATCTCTTGAAAAGATAAAATAAAAACAGAGTTTGGAAAAAAAGTGAATGCACTGTTTGAATGCACTGTTTTGTATCGCATGTTATTTTGTGTACAGTTCAGGGGCATAACGTATACCCACATGGGCCCTTGACTTGAAGAAACGGGCCCCCTCCACATTATATGAGGCCCTCTTTTTTTCGTTCGGGGGGCCATTGCAGGGGGGCCTGAAGTCCTTGCGTTACGCCAGTGGTACAGTTGTGATGATTCTTTTGAAAGTTTTACTTGTTATAAGCCTTAATTTTGCATATATGCACTATGTTAATGGTTCTGTATGTTTCTGTGCACTTTGTATCTGCAAGTGTAGTATGCTATGACAATGTCCTGAATTGTATTTCTCTTTAATCAACCATCAAATCAGAAATAAATGCACCATATTGTATCATGGGCCATTTTGTGTACTGTGATGGTTTTTTTGACACAGGTTTACCTCTTATTGTGTCCGGACTTAACATGACTCATTTTGATTAATTAACTAAACAAACATTAACATGATGAAAAGAAGCATTTTTATCGCACTACAATATAGTTAAGTAGTTCTGGATTAGACCAGTGGGGGGCAGCATTACGCCTGATGGTGTGTACAGCCTGCTGAAATTGTCTCTCTTCTTTTTTTCAGCCAAGGACAGAGTGATAGCAATAGCAGTATCCATGATATTTTGTACAGCACATTATCATAGAACACTGTCCTTCAATTTGCTTTCTCACAGTCAATGTGAGAAAAAGAAAGATGAGAAATGTTACAGATGATTATCTGGGACAGTGGATGAATAACCCTTATCAAAGACAGTTGAAAATACAGTAAAAGCATTTTTTTTTTTTTTGTTAAACATAAAAAACATCACATTGTTGGGGTGTTCTACTCAGAGGAGAAAGCTGGTTCCAGAATTTGGCTGAACATGAGCTATATTGGGGGGGGGGGCATCTACTCTACGTCCATCTGGATGATGCCTTGGGAGATCTGACCATCAGACCCTCTGACAATGAATGGGGAAATGGGAGTTACAGTCACGAAAATCATATGGTTAAAACTGTTGTGAAAAGTTCATAGAATAGCATGATTAGTTGCTTATTGTGAATCAAAACACAAGTTTTAAAGCCATTTTTCTCATTTTGACTCCGTGTAGACGTAGTATTCCCATAACAGCACGAGAAGAACAGGGCAGCGAAAAGGTGCAAGATGAGTGGAACACTGTTTGTTTGGTTCAGCATATGGCCGTCTTCGTGATGGCACATTGCTGCTTTTGCAGTGCAGCGCGAATGCTCACTTTGCCATTTCAATGCATTCTGGTTAGAATTTTCTCACCAAAATGCAGTGAAATGACAAAGTGCGCATGCGCGCTGCACAGCAAGAGCAGCAATGCGCCATTACAAACAAACGGCCATTGATTGCCAGGATACTTGCACACACACGCCATACTGTCGTTACAAACTGTTCCATTCATGTACAGTATGTGGGTGATTTAGTCAGTTCCCTGTCTCCTCTTAATAAACTGTCTGCGGAGGTGATGTGGCGCTTGCCCATGGGGACCCCGGTTCGAGTCCGACCGGGGTCATTTCCCGATCCAACCCCGTCTCTCTGTTCCACTCGCCATCTCAGACTGTCCTATCAAATAAATGCATAAAAGCCCCTAAAATAAAAAAATAAATAAATAAATAAACCGTCTGCACAAGCACTTACGTTTTCCGTTTGGGAACAGGTTTGTCTTGAGTCACAAAGTGATGAGGTAAACAGACATCGTGGCTGTTGTGATAACAATCTACTCTTCTAAATGTGCCCAAAACATCCAGTCATGCACCCTTTCCACTTGTGCTATCGGAGAAGATAATCACCCTTATTGCCTTGTATTATCCGTTAATCTGGATGGAGCTTTGTCTTCATCTACGCAGAGATCAGATGTCACTGGTATACTGGGCTAATCTTAAGGGTCACCAGGACTCCGTTTCTCGATTCTTGTCGTTGCTAACCGTCTTAAGTCGGTCTTGAGTTGGTCGTAAGTTGCTCTTGAGTTAGTCTTAACCCTGTGAAACCTGAACCATGAAAGCAATGAGAGAAAATTCAAATTTTTTGGAATTTGCTTCAATATTGGTCCCTTATAAGAAATGTAAAAAAAAAAATCAAAATTTTGTTAAGGTCGCTGAGATATTTAATGCATCATATATGATGCATCAGGCTTTTAATGAATGGAAATTCCAATTTCATGACCATTGAAAAATGACTTTTAATGCATTTACAACTTTTTTTTAATTTAAAAAAGTTGTCAGACAATTTAATTTGAGGATTATCTTTAAATATTTAGTGAGATCCTGCCATTTTTTAAAGCCTATCCTTGTTTTAGCAAGACCATATTTTACATTTCCCACAGCCTGGTTGGGTAATTTTTTAAAATCTATGTAAAAACATAGCTGATCGAATGCTCAACAACCTATTTATGAGTGTAATATAGATCATTATTCATTTTTGATGTGTAATTTGAATATATGGGTCCATTACTACAATTGGACCATTTCTCCATTCACTTCAATGCATTTTTTACGAGATCATAATTTCAACATTTTGCATTCCATTTTCAAAATTGCAAGTAAAACCTGTTTCTAAAGGCAATATCTTTGTCTTGAAGTAAAACAACTTGTGTGTTTTGTTAAACGATCGTCGTGGTATGCTTTGTAAGTTTCCCTATGGAGCAAATGCATTGATGGCTGACTTCCTGCCACCGCCGGATGGTGCTTATATGTCTCATCAGTTTTAGCACGATCTCTCTGCAACACGGTGTAAAAATATAAACTCTTCCTTGCTTAATTGCACAAAGCAAGTGTTCAAATTAAAGGATGTAGAGTTATATTTCGGAAATTTGTACACAAACCTTATGCAATTTGACGAAATCTCAGCGTCGGTCAGGGAAACCGCTTCTACCCCATTTTCCTGTTTTTCGCCGAGCTGTGGTCAACTTGTTGTCGACCGCTGCTCTCTTGTGGCGGTTTCCGTGTACTGCAGGACGTTTGGAAATGACACGCAGGATGTTTTTCAGATCGATTTTTTTGTGTGTCAGCGTGGAGAGGGCTTTGAATTTGATGAGACATATATGATGCATCCGGCGCGATAGGGTTAAGTTGGTTTTCAGTTGGTCTTTAGACGCAAGAACAACTTAAGAACAACTTAAGACCGACTTAAGACCAACTCAAGACCTTGGTTACAACGTTGGTCTTAAGAACGAACAAAATGGCTAAAGTCGTTAGCAAAGGCACTGTCGAGAAACGACCCCCAGGATAGTCACATAGGGCTAAATCCACTGATAATAAACTGTCAAGAAAGAGGAAATGCCTAAAATAAAAGTAGCAGTTATGAATAGACTGAGTGAGCACTTGGTTGTGTACACACCTGAACTGTTGGCTATTCTATTCTATTCTATTCTATATTGGGTGGAAAGTAATAGGCACATTGGAGTTACAGGTAAGGAGCTGGTAGAGCAGATCAGTATGCCAAGAAAGCTGCAGATCCACCAAGTGTAGATATGGACATTAAGTACAGTAAGTCAAAAAGTAAGAGTGTCATCTACGTATAACAGAATCTGACTGAAATGTGGTGTGACGCACAATGTGTTTTTTGTTTTTATATTCTGTTTCCCTTGTTTGTGTAATGCACATTGTGTGCAAATTACCTACTTAGTACAACTGAAACTTCATATATGTGTTGGGATGGGGGGTGGGTAGACAAAGGGATGTGGGTGTTCCTGTGTAAATCTTTGAAAACAATAAAAAATTGTCAATCACAAAAAAAGTATGAGTATCATCCCTGCCGCAACCTGCAATGACTCTGCCCCCCACCATGGTGCTGCCGTGTCCTCAGACCAAAGATAGTCTAGTAGACTAAGATAAGTCAAACCAATGGCTAAACAATGCAAAGGAGCGTGCTCAAGTTCTGTCTCCTAAGGGAGCGTTGTCTCCTCCTTCTTCTCTTTTTGTAGTGCTTGGTACCGGCTTACCGTACACATGTGTACAACCGCCATCTACAGCACTAAGGGAACTCCATTTACTCCTAACCTCGGCAATGCATTTCCCAGCATCAAACCTTTTCCCCATTGGGCACTACATTACATTACATTACATTACACAATACACTTAGCTTTAGTTGCCTTGCTCAAGGGGCCCTAAGCCATGGAGTGTGGTAGAGAGTGGAAGGGTTGAATTTGAACCTGACACCTTCTGATCAAAAGCCCATCTCCTTAACATTAAGCCACGGCTGCCCGCATTGATGTTTTATTATGGCTAATATTGTGTTTCATTTCAGGTGTGTGAAAGCCAATGTTTGTACTGTACACTACTCCTCAGAAGGAGTCAGGTGACGGTCATGGCGGCATTAGGAGGGAATAAACAGCCTGATCTCCAAAAATACCGTGCTCCTGGACACGGATGTTAAGGACACGAAATCCGTGTCCAGGAGCACGGATTTTGCCAAAATTCCGTGTTCCTGGACACGGAATTGTTTTCCGTGCTCCTGGACACAGAATTGTTTTCCGTGATGGGCACACGGAAGTGCTTTCTCTAGGCTGTTACCACAGGACTGTGTTGGACTGTGCTATAGCAATTTAAGTTGTGCCCTGACCAAAACATTCCCTAACCTTAACCTGTCATTAAAGACATATTTTTGAGAAATACCTTTTCCAGTTGGTTGCTAGCCTATCAAATTCATATAATGAATGACCCAGACCCAGACCAAAACAATCCCTAACCCTAACCTGTCAGTAAGAAATGTTTTTTTGAGAAAAAATATTTGAAATTAGAAAAATCCTGAGAAAACACAAGACTGGAAACATAGAGCTGTGGGAGTATAGAGAGAGCACCTCTGTGTGTCCATCACGGAAAATAATTNTGGCAAAATCCGTGCTCCTTGGAGTCCAGGAGAACGGAATTTTTGGAGATCATGTTGGAATAAAAGGTCAAACCTGTGTGACATATTGTTCTCACACTCACTCTGGTACCGGAAATGTAATGAAAAATGAAAGCAATGGCAGATTTAAGACCTAGTTACAGCGATCTCAGAGGGCATACATGCTGTCGAGAACTGACGGTCTGAAACCGCAAGTCTAATTGCTTGGGCCATTGCAATTCTTAGTACTTCGCCGTTCTCATTGGGCTAACTGCAATGTCCTTGGCCACCGCCGTAGAAGAATTGGACATACCAGCCAAGGAAAAGTTGGATGTATTGCGGACAATTTGCCAGAGAGGGGGAGCGATCCCATATGATGACCTGGTGGACACTGGGTTGACATCACCAAGGTGGCTTCGGACCATCTTGGAGGGGAATGGTGACATGTTTAGTCTGAGTGTTGTGAGCGGAGTGGAGATTGTCTCAGCCAGAAGTGACATTAGACTTTGTGAGACAAAGGACTGCAAAGGCTGTCAGGACTTACACATGTGCAGACAGTACTTACTGGGCCGCTGCCTTGACCAAAGGTAAGATTTACTGCATCATACAACTACTAGCCTACATGATCAAGTTAAGTCAGCTGTATTGTCAGTGTGTTCATAGGCACAAGTCATACACAGAAATTTAAATTACTTTTTTTCTCTATTCCATGTCAGGACAAAGACATACAGCACTGACATTAACAGGACAGAAAAATGCAAGACAGGGCCAGTAGTAGTGAGGAATAATAAAGTGATTAAGTAATAAATAACAACATTTAACATTGAAAATTTAGCATATAGGTGGAAATGATTGAAATTATTGTATATAATTTCGTTTTGACATTTGATAGATAAAGGGAAATAATGTAAATGTAGTAGGCCTATGTTATTCAATAGCTGATGCACATTATAGGGTCCACACATAACATATTCACTACGTTTACATTATATTTTTAATTACAAATGAATAATTCAGAATTAAGTAGTTCCGCCAAGTTTACTTCTTTCCTTTCATTTCTTACCTGCTGTCATACTGTCCTGTCATAACAAAGGCCGAAAAAAGTCCCCCAAATAGTATTTTTTTTAAAAGCCCTACACACACACTAGAAATAACACCAGCAAATGTGAAAATGGAAAAGGGAACCATAAAACAGGTACATGTGGGACTTTGGTTCATTGGACCTATGGTGTGTGTGTGTGTGTGTGTGTGTGTGTGTGTGTGTGTGTGTGTGTGTGTGCGTGCATGCGCGTGCGTGCACGTGTGTTTCAGGTGCCCTTTTTCCCATGACCTGAACTCCTCCTCCAATATCTCGGTGCTGAAGAGGCATGGTTTACAGGGCCTGGATGAACCAGAGATTAAGGCTCTCCTGTTTCCAGATATTCCAAATACCTCAAAGGTGTTGCAACATGCCGTACTTTATACTACTTCATACAAAACAGTTTTTGCACAGTAATTTAATGAACATGACTTTGGTACTGGCATTCCTTTCTTCCTACCACTTCATATACAGTTGAGGACGATATTATTAGCCCCCCTCCTGAAATTAGACATTTCTCTTGATTTCTCAGTAAGAATGACCATTATTAACCGTTTCTGTTATTCTAGAAACAAATACACTGATGGAGATAATGTTCAATGAGTTGAATTTGGATTCTTCTATTGTTACGATGAGTTTAAACAAAAAAGGGCAAAAATGACAAGGACAAAATTATTAGCCCCCTGATCATTAAAAGTCAATATGGCGCCATTTATGAACCAAAACTGACAACAGGCTCTGATAAGTTGCTACCTAGGTTGGCACATGCCCCACTAGGGATTTTGGCCCATTTCTTCACTGCAAATTGTTGTAGCTGGTCCAAATCGCATGGATGCTGAGCATAGACATTAACCACAGACTCTCAGTGGGATTGAGGACTGGACTATGAGCGGGTGATTCCAATATCTTGGTTTTAGTGTCCTTCAAGAACCTCTGAACTAATCTAAATGCATGCTTTGGGTTACAATGTTGTTGGAAGACCCAGCAATCCATATTCAGACCCAGACTCCCTGTGTCTGAGGCTGAATAACAGACTAAACTTAATGCCCCACCACTATGTGTAACTGTGGAAACTGCTTAGCCTCATTAGACCAAAGAAGCATTGGACACCTGCTTAGATGATTGTTATTGACCTGGCCTCACATGGAGTTTTTTCCCCCACCAAGAAAGACAGTTGTTAAGGCTTGTCATCATATTGGGCTTTGGGGCCATCATCATAGAAGAACCCCTTTACTAAAGGCAGTGCATATCAGAGTGTTATTGAGCTTTGCCTGTGAACATTTGAAAGTCAAAAATGAGTTTTGAATGTCTCTGCTTTCATCTGATGATATTCAATTGCACCTGCATGGATGCATGAATTCTGCTTCTGTCAGGTGAAGAAAGGGATAGTCCTTGAATCGTTATAAGATGGTTTCCACAATTAAACATGGTGGTGGATGCATCATTCTGTGGCAGCCTCAGCCACAGGAAACCTTGTTTGGGTGTACGGCACCATAAAAACTGAAAATTATGATAGAATGTGGAAAGTGACCTTGTAAAAATATGCTCATAGAGGGAGCTAAGATCTTCACTGGATCTTTCAATAAGATAATAACCCAAAACTTGCATCCAAAATAGTTCAAATGTTCTTCAAGGATACTAAAACCATGGTCATGGAGTGGTTCAGACCTCAATCCTTTAGATAGTGTTTGAAGAGTGCTGAAAATGAATGTCCATCCTCAACATCCATGCAATTTGGACCAGCTTAACTATTTGCAATGAAAAAAATGGGCCAACATCCCTGGTAGGACATGTGCCAACATAGTTAACAACTAATCAAAGTGCCTGGTGTCAATTTTTGTTCATAAATGGCACTGTATTGACTATTAATGATAAGGGGGCTAATAATTTTGTCCTTGCCATTTTTAGACTTTTTTGTTTAAACTCATTGTGAAAATGGAAAAGTCCAAATTTAACTTATTGAATACTATCTCCATGGTGTATTTGTTTCCAGAATAACACACATTTATTAATAATGATCATTCTCAATGATCAATGAAGAGATATGTCTTATTTCAGGAGGGGGGCTAACAATATCGTCCTCAACTGTACAAGACATATTATGTTACTTAATTGGATTTGTTACGCTAATTTTTTACTCTATTGATTGTGTAACCAGACATAATTATTTGCCAAAATCTCAGGTCTTTGTTGAAAACGGCATCGTCTAAGTTACTTGGTGTAACTTGCCACTTGTAACTTGTTACAATCACTCAGTGGGACTGGTATTTACTGTACTCTGTATGTAAGACATTTTCCTCTGCTGTTCTTAAAAGATATCAAAGTTTGTTGTTTTGTTTTTTTGCATTACTGTAAATTTTGTAACATTTTATCTTAAGGGACCTCTAATTACAGTGTACTTACTCATTATTTACATGGTGTAATAACGGCAGGTTAATAACATAATAATTACTTGTACGTACCACTGTAGTACATGTTGTACATCATATATCCTGCATATTCAAATACCACAATGGCAATAATGACCATAATGTATACTATGAAGTGGTTGTATTCATACAGAAGCAACCTTAGTATGAAGATGCACAAAAATACATGTTGTGAGTATAATGTAATAACATGTATGCCTACTACAGTTATATTTGCATGTTATTACATCAACTTATTCCATTGTACCTAATTAGTAAGTACACAGTAATTAAAAGCCCCTTAAAATAAAGAGTTACCATATATTCTAACATTAACATACAAGGACGACTAGATCACACTATGTCAGGATATACTCACTTTTGTACAGGATTCTACTGGAAACTCAGAGGAAGGCCTCAATGGTTCAGCCTCTGATGTAGGCAAGGATGGAGGTAAGGTTTCTTTCTGGTACATGCTCTAAACTCTTCATGGTGTCCCACTGAGGTCCCCACACACATTCATCTGCCAAGGGTCAGGTCATGAAGGAGGGTTTTTTTGGGCTGAAATCAGAAATTAAAATGATATTATTTTTATTATATAGCCTACTATACTTGATAGAATACTGGCTTTGGTATCTAGTGTCGACATGTTAGATCTGTAAACAAACTACAACTTTCCGTTTCTCTATAATATGTCTTTCTCTCCCTGTTCGGTGGTTGAGATCGCAAATTCAGGCCAAAAAAATCAGCCAAGATTTCCATGCACACACCTGTTGGAACAGAATGTCCTTCAGAAATGTATTTGTGACGGATACAACACAGAATCAGCTTTTGAGTTGACCATGTGATGTGTACATTTAAAAACTTCAATAGGCCTTTTTCTGTTGTCAAGTGTTTATTATACAGTAACGGCAATCTGAGGTAAATTATACTTTATTATTTTACATCATGCTTTATTTATTTTACAGGTAATGAAGTATGTTGCCTTAATCTTCTTGATTGCTGCAATGCACATGGTAAGTAGGAGCAGGATGATGATGATGACGATGATCACACACACACACACACACACACACACACACACACACACACACACACACACACACACACACACACACACACACACACACACACACACACACACACACACACACACACACACACACACACACACACACAAGGTGAGGTCACATTTATTTTCCGATCGATGGCAAGACACATCAGCAGCAGTAACAATTGCAACAGTTTAACATGTATAACATGAGATTCATTTACCTGGTAGCATCCATTTTGTTTATTGTCTTGTGTGTAGACAAAGGCTGTGACAAAGTTCACAGCAGCTTGCCTTACCAGTGGCAGATAAAAAGGAATTCCCAGTGGACAGATCTTCCAATCAGCCAGGACATAGAGGCAGACTACAGCAACCCTGCCAACACACAACAGTAAGATCATGAATGCATTAATGTATAGCAACTCTGGCAACATACAAATCTGTGAAATTAGTTGGGACCCAATTTGACACTTCTTGCAAACAAACATACTGTTCATGTTTTATTTTGTGGGTCATAATTATACAGCATTTACAAACCAAGTACAAAAACAAATAAAGACATTCATGGCACATTCGTGACTACCATTGAGGACACAGAGGTCATGTCCTCTGTATTTTTTTCAGGAATATAAAATATATCTGTGAAAATCGATATATGATCATCAATGACGAATTCAGTCTCTATACGCCACTTCAGTTTGACTGAAGCATTCTAAATGTACAATATGCAGTGCAGCACGCAGTATTTGACCTCAGTATTTGAAAATGTCTAATTATGGCCCTGAAGACATGTGATATTACAAACGATGACATTATTCTTTCCCTTTGAAGTGATGGAGACCCAGCTACTGACTTCAGTACAATGACCTGTGGATCAGCTGATGTTCGTCGCATTGCCATAAGCCGTGCCACTCCGATATACACCCTGTCAAACCTGGCAAAGTGGCAGTGGTACTGGGAGGAAGCAGAGGGTGTCTGGACAGAGTATCAACTGCCGGTGAGGGTGAGAGGGGTAACATGAAACATGATCCATGCACATTACAGAAACAGAAACAGACACGTAAACATCCATCCCCATGACTGTTTTTCTGTATCAGTAACACATGACATAGAATAGAAAATCTATCAGCTGTTCTCATACCAATAGTGTTGAATAGCAGTATACTACTGACAGTTACAATTGCGATGTATTGTTGATTTTCAGGATTGGGACAATCTGTCTTTGACTGACGAGTTGGAGAGACTGTATCTCAGTGGCGAAACGGCAGCAGAATTCTCTGTTGGAAGTCAAAAGTATCAACTGAGTTTTTCAGGTACACTGTTACTCTATGAACATACAGTGCCCTCCATAATTATTGGCACCCCTGGTTGAGATGTGTTAAAAGCCTTAAAATAAATGCAGTGTTTATTGCAGAAGAATACTGTCACACTGAAAATTGTAGGAAAATGTAGCCTTCAACTCAAATGAATTGTAAGAAAATAAAAAAATCCCTGACTAAAAAAAAATATTTTTCATTAAATCACCTGTTCCACAATTATTGGCACCCTTAACAATTCCCAGGAAATAAATATAATTGAAGCATTTCTGTCATTTCTACAGTAGTTTACAAAGTTTACCAGAGTATGTAGGAACATTTAATTAGTAATTCATCACTTCCTGTTTCCCTGGGGTATAAATATGACGTGACACCGAGGCCATTTCTCTTATCCACTCTTAAACATGGGAAAGACAAAGGAACACAGCATACAAGTGAGGCAGATGTGCGTCGACCTTCACAGGTCAGGCAGAGGCTACAAGAAGATTGCCACTCAACTGCAGCTGCCCATATCCACTGTGAGAGGAATAATTAAGAAGTTCAAAACAACTGGAACAGTGGTAAACAAGCCTGGACGAGGACCCAAGTTTATTTTGCCACCACGCACAGTGAGGAGGATGGTAAGAGAAATCAAAAGATCTCCAAAGCTCACTGTTACAGAATTACAACAAATGGTAGCATCCTGGGGTCACAAAGTCTCCAAATCAACCATCAGGCGCTGTCTACACGCCAACAAGATGTTTGGGAGGCATGCACGGAGAAAACCTTTCCTCACTCACAATCATAAACGCAAGCGTCTGGAGTTCGCCAAGCGGTATTGGGGCTTCAACTGGGACCGTGTGCTTTGGTCAGATGAGACCAAGATTGAGCTTTTTGGCAACAAACACTCTAAGTGGGTCTGACGTACCACGAAAGATGCGCATGCTGAAAAGCACCTCATACCCACTGTGAAGTATGGGGGTGGGTCAGTGATGCTGTGGGGCTGTTTCGCTTACAAAGGCCCTGGGAACCTTGTTAGGGTGCATGGCATCATGAATGCTTTGAAATACCAGGACATTTTAAATCAAAATCTGTTGCCCTCTGCCCGAAAGCTGAAGCTGGGTCGTCACTGGGTCTTTCAGCAAGACAATGACCCTAAACATATGGCCAAATCTACACAGAAATGGTTCACCAGACACAAAATCAAGCTCCTCCCATGGCCATCTCAGTCCCCTGACCTCAACCCCATTGAGAACCTGTGGGGTGAGCTGAAGAGGAGAGTACAGAGGAGAGGACCCAGGTCTCTGGATGATTTAGAGAGATTCTGCAAAGAGGAATGGCTGAAGATCCCTCTTTCTGTCTTTTCCCATCTTGTGAAACATTATAGAAGAAGATTAGGTGCTGTTTTGTTGGCAAAAGGGGGTTGTACAAAATATTAACACCAGGGGTGCTAATAATTGTGACACACATTATTTGATGTCAAATAATTATTTCTTTATGTGGGATTTTTTTCCCACTGAATAAATGCACTTGTATTGAAGGTTGGATTTTTCTCTTTTTTTCCATTAAGGTCCCATATTATTTAGAAAAAAAATAAAATAATTGGAAGCTAAAAAACACATCTCAACCAGGGGTGCCAATAATTATGGAGGGCACTGTATATCCAATTTAGAATTAGTTTTGTGTATGATAAAGTAACTGACTAAACATATTTGAGGACAACATTGTTAAAGTCAGTGTGACTTGGAAGATGAATATATGTTCATTAAACCCACCATGACTGATATTTCTATAGGTATGCTCCAAACAAACTGCAATTCCAAAGCTGAGAGGCTTGTGAGAAGGCGACCAAAGTTCATCCCTGAAGCAGATATACGCAAAGCCTGGTGAGTGTACTGCAGTAAATTATACATATGCAGGGAGTCTCAAAAAGAGTATGCGCACTTTAAATAATCACAAAGCAGATGTAGTACCTGTAGGTACACTGTAACAAATAGCTGTTTATTTACGGCAATTCTGCAACAGCATTCTACTGTTTTTCGAAAAAACAGACAACTACTGTGAAAATATTACTTTGAGTCACATATTGAGCATAAACAGTAAGTACTGCACAATAGCAGTATTCGCCGTTGTGGAAAAAACTAGAGATGCACCGGATCCTGATTTTTAGGATCCTGCCGGATACCAGATCCACTGAATAAGATCCTGCCGGATCCGGAACCGGATACCGGATCCTACAAAAGGGTTGAAACATATAGTCTACTCGCACACGTGGGCCCTTTTTATTACGTTGGCGCAAACTATTTTTTAGACTCATTGGCTTATTGCCACACTGCCTGCAATAGCCGCTTCCAAAGGGATTTCACTCCATGCAGTGATTGGGGTTGTGAAAGACTGAAAAGCCTAGGCTAGACATGCACCAGACCCTGATTTTTAGGTAACATGCCGGATACCGGATCCACTGCTTACGATCCTGCCGGACCCGGATCCAGTGAAAAACTCTATTATCCTGACGGATCCGGAACCGGAACCGGAACCGGATCCGGTGCATCTCTAGAAAATAGCAAGTTATTTTAGGCAGTACCATTGAAACCCATTCATCCTCCACTTGTCCGTGATCACCATCAAACTTCAATACCACCTGAAGAACTGAAGTCATTCTGACTGGTTAAAGATTATCTGATACTATCAAGCATGATGAAACAATTTCTAAGGAAACTACAATACTTAAAAAGTGCTTGATGCAGCAAAGTGTGAGCAGCACATTTTGATAGTGATGAAAGTGTGAATGGCTGAAACATTTTAAGAACTTGTAACACTCTTGCAACAAACAGCCCCATCTAAACCAATCTGCTAATCAGTGCCTGGCCTCACCTGAGTAGGGCTGTTATGCCATTATTCAATTACGGGCGTCACCTGCCAAGGGCCTGATGACTCTGGTCACATGGTACTCTTGCACCTGTATATAAATCTGGACTATCAACACTTCAGTTGCTTGCCTGCCTGCTGGCTGGCCTGCATGGCACAGCATAACACTTGTTTGCCTACAAGCTTGCCTACAAGCTTGCTTACATGCTTGCACACTTTCCTCTTTGTGAAAGCTTGCTGTATGTGGCATCATTTGTGGCATTGTTGCTTATAATGTGGCTGCTGCAAATTAGGCATTGCTTTGAGAGCTAGCTTGTAGTGCTGCTTGTTTGCTGTGCTACTTGGTGCAAAATGTTTTTTTAAAGACTGACCAATGCTATATTCATCATTGGCTCATCAAGAGATACAGTAAAAAGCCCACCTCACACACTATCATTGTAACATAGCACTGCGTACTCTGAAATTTTATTCATGCCCACACTTTCAAAGGACCACCGCAAACCATTTTCTCAATACAGTATTGCGCCATAGTATCATGCTCAAGGCACTCCAGTCATGGTGAACGATGGGAGGGTGGAGTGGTAACATGGCCAGGGTACCACAGTTATGGAGAATGATGGGTGGGGTGGGAAGTTGCCATGGCCATATTCATGAATACAACTATGACCCAGTATTTGCCTGTCATCACACAGTACAATTCAACTTTTTAACTGAAATGTACTGTTATTTTTCTGTAGAGTACTGTTATTTAACAGTTCAATTGCTCCTGAAAAAATGTCATATACTGTGATAAATTAAACAGCAATGAGCTGTATTTGATTTTTGGTGTGAAATAACAGTAGAATTACAGGTAAATATAATTGCCAGTAACTGCCGTTATTTTGCAGGGAAATTTTCTTAGAGTGTATAATATGGCACATCTGTGTCTCCAAAGTTCGTTGTCCCACCTTTGCAGCTTGTCTAACGACCAGTATTTGAATGACTTGACTGAAACCAAGTCTTTTTTATTATGTTTACTTAAAGAGCTCAAAAAATACATTTACAGAAGAGATTAAAAGGCTCGGTACAGATTGGTCAAAAAACTGTGTTGCTTCCATCGTATCCAGCTGCAATCTGACCTTGAAAGTGCATACGGGCAATATTCATATTAGGCATTAGAAGCCAAAATTACATTTCACAATAAAAGTATGCTTTTATCTATCCTTTTATACTAACTTATTTATGCATTCTAGAAAACACATCATCATGGATTTCTTAAAATTAAATTAAATATTTTTAATCTAAATTATTACTCTACATGAATTCCCCATTAACTGGCTCTTACAATCATATAACTAACAGATCACCACTTTACCTCAGAAGGTGTGCAGGAAAAAAAGACAAAAAACGTGTTCATGTTTGGGCAATCCAACTTGCTAGACCTAAAACCCTAGGGTATTATCAAGACAAACTTTTGGGACACTAGACTCAAAAACAAAGCGGACACTAACATTCCATCAGTATATCAGTGTTTGAAAAATTGCACATGTGGGAATGTGTATTATCTGTGTGTATGCTATGAATTAATGTGTCAGAGAAAGAATTGTAAATTCATGAGTAGGTTAGCTGTGTGTGTGTGTGAGTGTGTGTGTGTGTGTGTGTGTGTGTGTGAGAGACAAATTATTGTCAATGTCTTACTGCACATTGGAGACTTTAACTGGTCAAACACAATTTCAAACTTCTGTGCTTACCCTGTTACATAGATGTTTGACAATCAAATACACTTGACTTGACTTGACTCCTACTACAATATGTATTTCCATTCCTCCCACTCAAATGGTGCAGGGAATCAGCCACAGGCAAGCACTGTGATGGCATTGGGCATCAAACCAGGTTTGGTGGTACAAGTCAAGGGGATTCTAATTTTTGTAGTTTTATGAACGTTTAAATTTTAAAATGAAATTACCCATGTAAATGAAGGATTCTGTGATAGTCAAATGTTGCTGCAAAGCGTCTAATGCATAAATATGTGTACATACATTCGTATGTACGTACACACATACATACATAGGCCTATGTTGTTCAAAATTGTCTTTTGTCTTTTCTAGTGACACATACTGCAGCAAAGAAGCTCAACTTCTGCCAGCATCTTTGCCAGATAACTGGGATCCCTCTCTGATACCTACATCTGGATTTGAGGTATATGATGCACAAGACAGTCATCTTCATCATGTTTCAAATAAACTATGGATTATTTCTATACCAATACAGAATTTTAATATCTTGATTCGATAGGAAAGGTGTGAATACAGTACATCTTTTAGATGTCTCTGAGTAGCACATATTTTTTGAGAATATATTTTCCCATCTTAAAAATCTGTCTTCAGAGTGTTTGGACTTGTTTTATTCATTTGATTTAGCGAATCAAGTTGAAAGCATCATCTGAAGAATACTCCAAAGTCCTCAATCTCTTCAGCGAGACCATGCCAGGTTATAATCCCAACATAGAGAGGATCCAGAATTCAACTTTGTGGACATTTTTTGATGTGTAGGTTCTATTTCTATTTTAACATGTACACTACTGTAAGTATAATACAATTACAAAACTATTTTAATATCACATACATTAAGATGACCTGGGGGGACCCTGGGCTACAGGTTGCTGTAACATATCTATGATAAAACATACTTAATTGTATGGTCCAAATGTATGTCGTAAGGTCCAAAAATAGGAAACATTATTTTATGAGTATATTGATAATGTAAAGTTGATCAGCTTGGACTTAGTGTATTCTCTTAAAATAAGCGCAGTGCATGGATGCTCCTCTATTTGCAGGCAGAAACGTGACATGAAAGCCAAAGCTGGTGAAGACGTTGACGAGAGACTCCTCTTCCATGGTACCGAGACAGAACATGTGGACGCTATCTGCCATGACAATATCGACTGGAGGATGTGTGGCAAGAATGGGACTGTCTATGGAGAAGGTATGTTTGACCAATCTAATGACTTTTCGTTAGCCTTAGCCGTTCTGGGAAAAGAGTAATAAAACCCTACTGTACCCCATGACATTAAACAGACTATTTATTATAGGCCGATAATTATTCATATGATTAAATTAATAATTAGTCAGAACATTTAAAATATTGTGAATGTTTAATGTGTCACTTAATATTTATACAGTATTAAAAAATGTTTTGACAGAGATTGGCCCGTTCTCCATTGATTTACATTAACTGCCTAGCACTTTACAAAAATGGCGTCAGCTGCAGTACTGTCAGCCATTATATAGCCTTGTTTATTTTTTCTACCTCTATAGTTCAAACTAAGTAAGTATCTGAGGACATTAGCAAGGCTGTTTCCAAGAAATGCACCCAATGCTGGTATTTTAACATATTTACTATAAGAAAGCAGTACAACAAAACTACACAGTAAAAATTTACAAGGATTTCAGAGTAATTTACTGTGAAATCTCACAGTTAATTACTCTGATGTTCTGGTACACTATGCTACTGTGATGGTCACACGGCACACAGCAAATTAGTCTGAAATCATTGTATCACTTGCCATTTCTCACCTAACTTGCACATCACAGTATTTTACTGTGCTCTTCAAGGATAACCAGCACGACAAAGTGATAAACTAGGAAACATCACAGTAAACTACTGTGTGGGCGGAGCATCTATTAAATTATTAGTGCATTGGGGCACAACTTCAGTCAAAGACAGGTTGGGCTCTTCATTACAATCACACCTTTCATTGACATTTTCAGCAAATTATTTCATTTTTAATGTTGTGGTTTACATGTATACACCCATCATCAGTTGACTACTTTATCCCCACTCTCTGTCAAATAACAGAAGAATGAGCTTATATATATTGGGAGATATACATGACCATCTTCATGATGGTGGGAATATGGTCATTTTTCTTGTGTACCACTTTAAATAGTACAACCCCTACAATAAACACAGAATATAACAAGGAGTAATATTTTGAAGCACACTTAATATATTCCTTCTAGATAAATGGCTCTCCATAAGTGCATTGCATGATGGGACACGATCTGAAGCACGTATGTCCTAAGCCCCTCCCCCTCAGGTTGCACATATTGACATGAGGAAGTGAGAAAAAAGATGACCAAGCATGGGAAGACATGTAGCAAACAAGAAGTTGATGACTAAATGTCGATGAACTGTCTGAAGGCCCAGATTGCGCTATATGGCAGTCTTGGCCTAATGGTTAGGGAGGTGGACTTAAGTTCAGAGGGTTGCAGGTTCAAATCCCTCCGAACCCTACATTGCCCTAGGGACAGTAACCATTGTTGTATATTTGTATATCACTTTGAGTAAAGGCGTCAGCCCTCAACCCAACTGACATGCCTTCCCATTGAACTTTCGCCCACTTCAAGTGTGTAACAATATCTTACTGTGAACTCACAGGGAGTTACTGGCTACTAATTGCATTCATTTCACAGTAACATACTGTGAATTCGTCATATCACAGTTAACTACTGTAAAGGCGTCAGCCTTCAACCCAACTGACATGCCTTCCCATTGAACTTTCGCCCACTTCAAGTGTGTAACAATATCTTACTGTGAACTTACAGGGAGTTACTGGCTACTAATTGCATTCATTTCACAGTAACATACTGTGACATTCTGCCATAATTTGTTACTGTGAAATCCAGAGAGACTTTTCGTCATATCACAGTTAACTACTGTGCGGTTATAACAGGTGTTTTCTTCGTGTAGGCCATGATTGGGTGCATTATGTGGCTGCCTTGGCCTAATGGTTAGGGAGGTGGACTTAAGATCAGAGAGTTGCAGGTTCTAATCCCTCCTAACCTGGCATTACCCTAGGGACAGTAACCAATGTTGCATATCTGTATGTCACTTTAGGTTGCTCCTGGCCATGATGGAGTGTAATTACTTATTGTCAGGCCTAATTAGAAGAAGGTCTATGATTGGAAATGTTGCTGGTTCTGCTTCCAATAAATGAAGTTGCAACCAATGTGCTACACAAACACTTTTTTAAGTTGGCACCTGCTAATGCCTTAGTCTTGGATGTGCACGCCAAAACTCCAGCATCCAATTTTAAATCAGAATATTGCCACCTAGTAAAAAAAAATAGGCTATCTTGTGAAGTGCCATTGCACAATTGAAGTCAAATGCTTGACATGATTGACATTGCCTACCATCAACCAGGAACAATGGTAGTGCCCAATCAATCTGTCAATTAGTACCTGCCCTCACTTGAGTATATATGACTGTTACAAGTTCATTGAATTACTTCCTGCAGCTGCCACATGCCTGATTACTCTGGTCACATGGTTAACTTTCACCTCTATATAAACTCAGACTGTCACAATGCTTGAGTTGCTTGCCTAAATGACTGGTTCGCTGGCTCTCTGTCCGGCTTGTTGATTAGTGAGCTAACTGACCGACCAACTGACTCTTTGTTAGCCAGATGGTTGGCTGGCTAACTGACTCTTTTGGTTGACTGGATGGCTGGTTTGTTAGCTGGCTAGCCATACAACTGACTTGTTTGTTGGTTAGTTGGCTGACTAACTGAGTGTTAGTTGGTTAGCCGGCTCTTTGGCTGGCTAGCTGACAACTGACTCTTTTGATTGGCTGGTGGACTGGTTTGTTGGCTGGCTTGCTATTTAGTTGGTAGTGAGTATTGTGGTAGCAGGTACCCTTTTTGGTGTGTTGCTTACTTGATTAAGAAATTTCAGGATTGTCTAATTATGCTCAACTAGAGTATTCTATGCACACTGGTTAATGTACTCTCATCCAGGAGATAGCAATTATTAAGTGGTAATAATATTGCACATACTGCAGAAACTTGAATTTCTCTGTGGTTATGGATAGTTGGATAGTATGGATAGTTTTTGTCTATCAATACAAGAGAACAGTGTGATGGACTGGTTCCATGCCACAGTTGTCTCAGTCATGGTGGGGAATGGGAGGTGCCACAATAACATGGTAGCTACCTCTTTTGTGGTGATGAATGGAGGGGCGGGATCATGGTAGTGTGGGTAGGGTGACAGTAACTTACTGTAGTGTGGCCACAGTAAACTACTGTGAGAAGATCACAGTAAACTGTGAGGATGGCCACAGGGAATTACTGGCTACTAATTGCATTCATTTCACAGTAGTTTACTGTGACATCACGGGAATATTTTTTACTGTGTACATGCACATACAGTATATCTGGTTTTCTACAAGTTGCAGGTGGCCAGCTGGCATCAGAAATTCCAGAATCATTTATTTTACCTTGAAGGCAGAAACACACTATCAATTATTTTTTTCACATGAAATACATTATGACTTATGGTGAGTAGATGTTGATCTAGATGTTGATTACATACATTTGCATTTGCTGTTTTTTGTGCATTATTAAGGATCCTACTTTGCTCAAGATGCTAAATACTCCAGCGATTACACCAATAATCTTGGAACTAAATCCATTCTCGTGTGCCGGGTTCTGGTCGGAGACTTCACCACGGGAGAAAGAACTTACAAAAAGCCTCCACTCAAAGACGAACTGAAGAGGGTGGCCTTTGACAGTTGTGTAAATGACGTCAATAACCCCGGCATATTTGTTATTTTTGAGAAGAGTCAGATCTACCCAGAGTACCTCATTCAATATGAAAATCCAATCGAGAATAGGATAGCTTGGCCGCTTCAAGCAGTTCAGGCACCTTCTCCTGTGGTTTCAACGAATGGGATGCCTACAGTTCATGCCCCTCCTCCACAGATAGTTCAGGCTCCTCCTCCCATGCTCTTCACCAATGGGCTGCTTGCATCTGCTCAGGTAGTGCAGGCTCCTCCTCCAGTGGTATCCACTAATGGGTCACCTCATGCTGCTCAGGTAGTTCAAGATCCTCTCTCTGCAAATCCCATGATTGGCCTGCTTGCATCTGCTGCTGAGGTAGTTCAGGCTCTTACCCCTGATGACGATTCCCACTCGGATTGCTGTGGCTGGAAGGCGTGTTGTGGGTGTTGCCTTTTGTCTTTAATTTGTTGTCCCTGTACCCTTTGTATCTGTTTGCTTAACTGCTTGTGCTGCTGTTGTCATGGTCGCATTGAAATGAATCGTGAGTAATACCTGTATAGCCTAGGCTACAGTTCTTGTCAGCGCTACACAATGTTAAAACCTCCTTAAAACGTATTATTATTGTTATTATTAATAATAATAATAATAATAATAAAATAATAATAATAATAATGTAAATCATAAAATGTTTCCCTCTATGTGTCTGTAATGCCTAGTTTGACAGTATAGCTATATTTAACATAGCAACTGAAGTCTACGAAATAACCAAATAAAACACCATTTATCATCAAATGTACTTATAAAGCACTTTAACATGAATGTAAAATTCACCATACAGTGATCACTTGCTGCTTCTTAAGTCTCCTTAAAACAGAATTATTCTGCAGGTGGTGTCAACCAAACATTTGTCTTTGTTCTTCCAGTCTGTATTATCACTTGTGCATTTTGGCAGTTTCACACCCCAGGCAGGGGCGCCACCAGAAATTTTGGGCCCTATGAAAGATTTGAATTTTGGGCCCCTTAAGGGCTGCTGTCTTAAGGGACCTTGTCAGTGCTTGGGCCCTTAGAATTTGTAACATCTTTCCCCCCCTAACGACACCCATGACCCCAGGTACCTTGAGGCTGCTCAGTTAGTGGTACTCATCCGAGATTGTGTATCAATGTTTGTTGTGGCAAGAAGGTTTGCTGTGTCCACCAGCAGAGTGCCCAGGGAGAAGATGCCAGGAGACATGCCGATACACCAGGGGAGGACAGTTAACAACCAAGTAGCAGGGTGGCTATCTCCTCCAGCTCAAAAGGTCTGAAACAGACCAAACACCCATCTTGAATGAAACCCATTAGCTAAGCAACCTCGCTGGGTGATAGACACTGCCTCGTGTTTCCTAGTGTTAATCTGTTGGAAATGTACCAAAAAATCAGACAGAAAGAATGAAAGAGGAGAAATGGTCTGTGCACATACCTATAGAAAAACTCTATTCACTGACATTTTTGGTTGTTACATTTAATTTCTTCCATTGCTTGTTAAATTTGCACAACAATAAACAGAACTGATTCACAATGAGTTTAGCTTCCTACCTTTGACAAGCTGATATCACAGAGGTATGGTTGATGATTGAAGTGGAATTGCATTGTTTTGGTGTTTCCTTTATTTTTTGAGCAGTNTATAAAATTGATATGCTTCTTTGGGATATCGGTACTGCAATCCATCTACAACTATAATGTGAAAATGTTAGTAATTTGAAATCATGTTATTACATTAACCATACATTATGTTATTACATTAACCATTAGCCTCACCAAACATGTGAAAAGTCATGGTAAAATATTAAACAACAATGAACAAAATATGTATAAAAAGAAAATTACTTCTCAAACTGTCTTCTGTCTCACTTTTCTTTGTTGTATGGGAATAGCTAGACTGAGCCCAAGTCAAATACAAACCCCAACTCCGATGAAGTTGGGACGTTTGGTAAACAGTGATTAAAATCAAAATGTTATCATTTCAAAACATTCAATCTATTCATTAGATGGAGAATAGTGAAAAGACAACATATTAAGTGTTAAAACCGAGAAAAAATATTGTTTTGGGGGACATATGTACTCATTTCTAATTTGATAAATCCAACACGTCTCAAAAGAGTTGGGACGGGGATCAGTGAAATTTAGTAAACATCCAAATAAGATAAAACAACAAAGAAGAACATTTCAAAATGAATTGTACTGATGGACAATATAGGTGTCCAGGTATAAGATCATCACAGAGAGGCTGAGTCACTCAGAATTAAAGATGCAAAGGGAATAATTACCATAGTTATTACATACATTTTTGAATTCCCTTTGATTTACCACGATTGAGTGTATATAAGACATATTTTTGTTAATAAAATCATTGTATAGGTTCATGACATCATGAAATATATATTGGCTGTAGTCTCACTCTAATTCCTGGAGTGCTAGAGCTATTGAAAATTGATCATATTAAGAATGCTTAATGCATGAAAATGACACAGGGGTTTAACATTCTCCTAAGCACCTGAGCTCACTTGAAATAGACCCAGAAGACATGGGAAACTGTCCTTTGCTTACAGAAGTCAGCAGAAGTTGTAGAAGTCCATTCTTTTTGACAATAATAGAGCATTGCACATCCTGTGCTACAGTGAAAATGGACCATCCAACTTGTGTTAGTGCTAGCTTCAAAAGTCAGCCTCCATGATGGCATGCGGATGCAGTAGTGCATTGGTTAAGATGTTCTCACTCATCTGTAGAGTTAAATACAGTGCTGAATGGTATAAATGGGTTTTAAACAGCATGAAAAGCCACTCATGCATTATATTTTGAAGGGAGATCTTCGATTACTGCCACATAGTAAGGTCAAATTGCATTCTCTACTATGTTTTAACAGTTTGGCTCCATCATAAGGACCAGCATGTGATAAAATGGTGGGTTTTTGGTCAAGACCTGTCACACTGTAAGCACTACAGAAAGGAAAACATTGCAAAACATGACAAGGAATACACCCACCATTTAAGCTGGTGAAATCATGTCCAAGATAGGAATTAACACTGTTTTTTATATAAAATCATCTCATCGGTTAATGTATTTAACTGTTAAGTGTTGTCTTTTGTTTTGTTTTTAGTCTTCCTCGACATTTGCTGCCATTTATTGTCCCCGTCCCAACTCTTTTGAGACGTGTTGGATTTCTCAAATTAGAAATGAGTACATATCTCCCCCAAAACAATATTTTTTCTCGGTTTTAACACTTAATATGTTGTCTTTTCACTATTCTCCATCTAATGAATAGATTGAGTGTTTTGAAAATGATAGCATTTTGATTTTATTCACTGTTTACCAAACGTCCCAACTTCATCGGAGTTGGGGTTAGTACATACATCATTAAAACAGCACCAGACCTTGGTAGAATCAACCAGTAGTTCCACACCATTTGCCATATACGACAAATAAAGCCAATAGCAGATGCAATAACTCTTTTGATTCATTACATTGATAAAAGTGATAAAAGAGGACTTCCTTAGAGAACAATATTCTCCATTAACATAATATATCTAATGGTATCTGCGAACATGGTTAATCAACACTTCAACTTAACTCAGCGTTTGTTTGACATGTTTACTGCCCATTGCTATTGTTTTCACTGAGTATAGTCCGGTGACCGCACATGTGGGTAGCACTTACATATATATATATATATATATATATATTTTTTTTTAATAACTTTAGTACACTGTAAGCTGACGTCAGTGTTATGTGCGAAGTCTGTGTTAAAGGTAGACGTGCTTTATGAGTTTACTTCAAGAATTGCCTTTTATGTGCTGCGAATAAAAGGGAGTGTCTGAACCTCAGTAGGGAGAATGCCTGGTCCTTATGCCCTCATCTCAGCCTCTGGCACAAGCACTTTCACTTTCCATTTGGGCTCAGGCTTGTCTTGTGTGTCACTGAATGATGGGGTAAACAGATAACTCTGTGACTATTGAGATCCCTATCTGCATTTCCAAATATGCCAGTAATTTTCCAAAACATCAAGTCATGCCTCATTTCAAATTTCACAGCATTTTTGTGTGTGTGTGTGTGTGTGTGTGTGTGTGTGTGTGTGTGTGTGTGTGTGTGTGTGTGTGTGTGTGTGTGTGTGTGTGTGTGTGTGTGTGTGTGTGTGTGTGTGTGTATGTATGTGTGTGTGTGTGTGTGTGTGTGTGTGTGTGTGTGTGTGTGTGTGTGTGTGTGTGTGTGTGTGTGTGCGCGAGTGCGGGTACGTGTAGGTGTGTCATTGTAGGGACATGTGGGCTACGCTTTTTTGTATTTATTTTTTACTACAGGGAAAGTCTGGTCCTTATTCCTCTGGCACAAGCACTTTCACTTTTCATTAGGGAACAGGTTTTTGTCTTGTGTGTCACTGAATGATGGGGTAGTAAAGAGATAATTTGTGGCTGTTGCAATTACTATCTACATTTGTAAATGGTTTAATCATTTTTCAAAACATCCAGTTATGTACAATTTCCAGCTGTGACATTGGAGCATATGATTGCATGCTTATTGGACTTCTACCACATTAATTATCCTCTAATCCAGGTGGGGTTTCTTTATTTAGTCTTATAAGTGGAGGTCCCACAAGTCTTGTTGTTATTCTGAGCACATATAGCCAAGAATAGTCCTTAATAGGCATCTTCCTAGAGAGTAATACGGTACATGAGGCAAAACATTTATGTCTATGTCAGTTTTATTGTCAATTTCTTTACATGCACTGGTCATACAAAGAATTTGAAATTACGTTTCTTGCTTTCCCATGCAGACATAGACTAATCTAGGTAAGGACATAGACAGTATAGACATAGACAGTACTCATACATGGACATAAGACAGTATGGACATAGACAGTGCTCATACAGACATTTAAAGTGCAAGACTGGACAACAGAAGACTTGTAGAGAACATACATTAAGAGGAGGTATTTGTTGTGCTTTTTCTAAAAGTCCTTTATAGCGTTCTGACTTAGTAATAGTAGCATTTTGAAGAAAAATAAATATTAAAATAGGTCTATCAAGTACACCAGCAGCAGTGTGTGTGTGTGTGTGTGTGTGTGTGTGTGTGTGTGTGTGTGTGTGTGTGTGTGTGTGTGTGTGTGTGTGTGTGTGTGTGTGTGTGTTTAGTGCAGGTAGAAAGTGCGGTGTGCGGTTTTCTAATGTTGAGTGTTGATCTTTAGGCTGCTATCCTAGACAGTAAACCAATACAGTGTTAATTCAACTGACGTAGAGTCGGTTTCAGATCTCCTAGACGGCAGTTGGTTCCATCCAGTGTGCAGAGGTAGGTCTAATAGCCCCCAGCGGCCATATTCAACTACTGCATCACCTGGTTATACACAGACCCGCTCCCTTGACACAGACCCCCCCTACCATTCCCCATCACCCCCTCAAATACCCCCTCCGTTGCTTCCTCGAATACCCTCATCCAAACCTCCTTTGCCACTTCCTCGACTAACCCTTTCTTGCCTCGTCCTTCCCCATCTTTTCAGTGCTCCCAGACCAAGGCCCCTCCACCAGTACCACCAAAGCGCCACCCTAATAATGCCCGTTCCCTGTCACCGATCCCCACATGCCGCACCGATACCCAGATAACTTCAACTTCTCCAGTGGGTGCTTCTCAACTGCCTGCCCCTGTGGCACCCAGCAGGAACGCACGGTCCTCTTCTCAGAGCACAGTATGGGCCACACCACCCCCTGCTGGATCCAGAGGCACAGTGCAGCCCACCTCTCAAAACATCCAGAGGAAGCTCATCTCATAGTTAATCTATTTATTTGATTAGCATTCAAATCAGAAATTAATGCACTGTATTGTATCATGGGTTATTTTGTGTGCAGTTCAGGGGTGTAACGACACTCCTGCACACTTTATGGCCACCTTGTCTTGGCTACTATGTGCCACTTAGCTAAGGCACATGTGAACACTGTGGACACTTTACACTTTATATTTTTGGCGTGTGTGTGTGCGTGTGTGTGTGCATGCGTGTGTGTGTGTGTGTGTGTGTGTGTGTGTGTGTGTGTGTGTGTGTGTGTGTGTGTGTGTGTGAGAGAGAGAGAGAGATGCCTTGGCAATCAGTATGCAACAGTGAGCTATATATGATTATTTTATGTGTAAATATGTGTGTTATGTCTTGTGGACAATGTCTTTATTTATGTGTGTATGCTACTTGACACCTTAATTTCCACATGGGATCAATAAACGATACTCTACTCTACTCTACTCTCTACCCACATGGGCCCTTGACTTGAAGAAACGGGCATGATATTAGGCCCTCTTTTTTTGTTCGGGGGCCAATTTTTGGTAGCTTGAAGGGGGGCCTGAAGTCCTTGCTTTACACCAGTGGTACAGTTGTGATGATTCTTGTGACACAGATTTACTTGATGTAAGCCTTAACTATATATGCAATGTGTTATTGTTTTTGTGTACTTTGTATCTGCAAGTCTTGTATTCTATGAATATGTTCTCTTTGGATGATCTATGGCAGTGTATCTCAACTGGGGTGCCGCGGAAACGTGGCTGATGGTATGTGAAATTGACCTAAATTAATAAATGAATGCTTAGTCAGTGGAATCTTTCATCTACCATTTACGCACAATAAAGTAAATTTAGGTCGCCCCAGTATGGCCTACACATAGCCTGTCTGAGATAAAGCTGCAACTTCGAACGTAGGTTGTGTGACGTCTCCAAATGTGTTACTTTTCTAAGCTTGTGTGGTATCGGATGCGATGCCATGTTACGGCTTGAAATTTTTCATGAATTGAAAGGGTGCCTCGCTTAAAAAAAGGTTGAGAAACACTATAGCTTTGGGCACTGTTACATACTTGTTACATACAGTATGTTAGCCTAAAAAAGTTTATAACTCATAACATCTTTGTTTGGTATGCCCATCTCACTCTGTCCAACCAGAACAGGCTGTCCAGAGCTGTGAAAAATGCTGGAAAAATCACAGGGCAACCCAAAAACCACTGGACAATCTTTATTGGACTGCAGTTGAAAAAAAGACTGTGGACATTTTAAATATTGACACCCACCCCCTTCACCCTGAATTTGAACTGCTCTCCTCAGGGAGGCGGTACAGAGCGCACATTGCAAGAAAAAAATCTACAAACATTAATTTATACCAAGCGCAATTTCCATGGTCAACAATCAATGGAAAATCTAGACTGTACGAAACGAAACGAACGAAAATCAGGGTACTGGATCTAGTACCTGACCTGTACAGATGATGTGTATGCCGGGAAGGGTGGCTAGAGGAAGGGGGTGTACAATATGCAATGATGTATGTGAAGTATGTTTCTATGTTTTGTGCAATGGAATGAATGTCCAGCTATGTTTTTATATGGTGAGATCAAAGACAAATTTCATGCTTGCATGACAATAAAGTCTATTCTATTCTTCTAATCAAGTCAAGTCAAGTCAGCTTTTATTGTCACTTTCTTCATACCTATGCACAAGTCATACAAGGAAAATGAAATTACGTTTTCTCTCTTTACCATGCCAGGACATAGACATATACAGGACTGACATTTTACAGACTGACATAAAGTGCAAGACAGGACAGGTAACAGTGATAGACTGGTAACAATAAGTGGTCAATAATAAATACAGTACAAATGAACATTTAACATTCAACATTTAACATTGAACATGTAAACAGAAGATAGGATAAGATAAAATAATAAAATAATGTAGACACACAATAGTATTACAATAACGGAATAATAACAGTGACAGTAGCAAGTAGACAGTAGACATTGTGTACAGCACTTTCATGAATTGGAGCATTTTGATAAATATTAAAGGAGCAGCCTATGCACACTAAACAACGATCTGATGGGATGCTGAGACTAAAAAAAAAAAAAAACACAAGGGCCAAAATAAAGTTCAACAAACATGAAAAGTTTAGTGATAAGACGAAGAAAAATCTCGGAACATCACACTGTACACACATTAACAAAAGGCAGTGTCATGACTTGTGAAGTTGCACAAGTCTGCACAAGTCTCCCAATAGCTGTCAAGTAGGACTGTAACGATACACTCAATTCAAGATTCGGTTCTTATCGTGATGATTTTTGACCTACAGTTCGATACACCCCACAATTTTTTAAACTTAACTTTTTTGACGATTGTTTATAAGTAGAATATGTTACAAGAGGCTACTAGTTAAGTTTAAAAATAATAATGATACTGATTTGAAACTGGGAAGCACTATCTCATCATATCGTGGTGGTTTTCAGGGCTGATGGGTATCGAAACATTAAAAGGGCGTATCACGATGCTGCCTCCTTGTATCACGATACAGTATCGTGACTCTGCATGTCACGATTTCTCAGTTCGATACTATATCGTTGCAGCCTCTCAAAGTCTTCAACATGCTGAAGATTGTGGCCTGCATTTGCGCACCTCTGTAGATCTTTGACCTTTAACACATGGAAATGTCTCTCTTAAACTTGTCCACTGTACAGTATATGTTTCTGAGCCTTATATTTATGGACATACTGAACTTAAGTACGTAGGTATGCTGGGCCAGGCAATTTGCTTGCTGGCTCCGTCCGGTTCAATGTCAGACAGATGCTAATATGACTTAGCCCTATTAAACCAGACTAAATGTGAGATTAAATGTGTAATTTAGTCTGACCCCGGTGAATGACACATCGAAAGATTGTTGTTTTTCAAACTGTGTCTGTGCCTATTGGCCAACGCTTTGTCGTCACCCCCAATGGCGCTCCAAGGGAGGAGGCTGGGCATGTAAATAAAGAGCATGTGAATGCACTAGAATTGGTCAGAACTTGTTTTTGACTGTTGAATATTAAATAAAATACAGACTGGTAAACACAAAGGCATAAAACAAGGACACAACAGATCATAATGGAATTGTCGTTATGTATAGGTGTTATAGACATCAAATTATGTTAAAATAACAACATAAAATGATTTAAAGACATAACCAATAGATAGCTCACTAACAAGAGGTTGATGTAGTTGATGGTGCCACTTAAATTAAAAAAGTGATTGTTGTGTGTTTGGACTTTACCCAGCATAAAATATGCACCAGACTGTGCACTGCCCTTGTGGAGTGAGGCAAAGAAACCTAGTCTGCAAAGAGGAAATCAGGACGTTCTCTGGACTATGAGAAGAATGACCATCCAGGAACAGACTTCTGCCCATATTCTCTGCATAGTGATGGGCGAAAAAAGATTAGTTTGTTACAATCCAGTTCCACGTATATCAAATGACCCCCGTTTTACCTGTCAAATTGAACCAGGTTTATCCAATCACCTGGCTGAATTGGACAGGTAAATACGAAGTCATTTGGAATTAGAGATGGGATGTATGGCTCTTTGACGGGATCCGGATCTTAGTGGCTCGTTCCTTTCAAAGAGCCATGCAAAAAACTGGCTCTTTTTTTAATTATTCATGCAGTGTTCAGAATGTAATATTTTGACTCCACCTCAAGGTAATTTTGTCCAAACAACAACTGAATATTCTCCTGCTTCTAAAGACCGTTTTTGCCACTCTTTAAGGCAAACAATTGTGTTTTCCCCCAAATTGAATTACTCTGGTCGAAGTCACGTGCTTAAAATTAATGAAAAATGAACGAAATAATGGTCGAGTGGCTCCAACAGCTGTGATCCGGTTCCCATCGTTCACTTCAAGGAGCCGTTCAAAAGAACCGGCTCGTTCATGAACGACGCATCTCTATTTGGAATATGGGATTGTAACTAATGAATCAATAATCAATTTTGCCCATCACTGCATGGGCGATTGCTCCGAAATCGGTACATATTCCCTAACCTCCTGGAAATTTTGTGACTTGGGGAATGAACCATTATTTTACAGGGGTTTCTTTATCTCAGTAACAAGATTGACATTAACACAGGGGACACTGCAAAAATATGAAAACATATATAGATATTACACTTATGCATGTTGACAACATTGCTATGCATGTTGACAACATTTATTAACAAATAAAAGGCACCTTGAAAGATATATTTTTACTGTGAGGGAATATGTACCGATTCGGCGGAATCACCCGCATGACTCCACACATCACAGCTGTTTATTCCCCAGCACGCTGTCTACCTCCCCCGGCTGGAGCTGTGCTGATAGCTCCTGGGTTAGCACTGAGAACTCTCTATGCCCCCTGTGGGCACACGTAACTATTTAATTACAATCAATACCAATACAATACGAATAAGAAGTGTTAAAATTTTATCTCTATATATGAGGTCTATAATATATGAGCTTTATCAAATGCCTGTTACAGTACAAATTCACTAGGCCTGTTTATAATAGAAGTGTGATGTGCACTTTACTACATATATACAGTGGGTTAATGTCATGCAGGTCTCGATTTTGTCCCGAGGGCCGTAATTGCGCATTTCGGTTATTTCATAAAAAAAAAAAAAAAAAGGAAAAATTTTTTTTTTTTTTTTTTTTACATCCGAGCCGGATCGAACCCTCTGGCGGGCTGTATGCGGCCCGCGGGCCGTATGTTTGACACCCCTGGTCTATTTCTTATATTTATTTTACCTGCTAAAGGTAGGCTACAGCTAGACAATGTGAGGCACCCATGGGAAAAGGTTTTTCTGTCCATTTGGGACTTGTGCCTTCCTAACCAATCATCATTGAAATGCACAAAAATGGGAGTTGACTGGCATTGACAAATATTCATTCCATACAAAAAAATCTGCATCTGCCATTTGTCCTCATTGGCATTAAGGTAAATGAAAATGTGTAATGCACACTATGGCCACAATACTGGTTTGTCAGTTTTGACATTTCATGTGGTAGGAGAGTAATACTACTGCTAAAGGTACACTGTGCAGGAAATGGTCAAAAAAGGTACGCAACTATGCTGCTCATTGAAACTGGGCTGCCTATTGCCAAATATTTTCTAGTATGGTTCAAGTACAGTCATTTTTGCAGCTAAAAATGGCTATTTTTGGAAATTCAAAATGGCGGACCATGGAGAAGATCCCCCTTTTCATGTATGAAAAATGCAATTTTTCCAGTCATAATGAATACTTAGAATTTGATGCTGGTGGTAAGTATTCATGAAAAAGGTAACATTAGTGAATGGGCAGCATGAATTCTGCAAATAAACAACTAAAAATCTCACACAGTGTCCCTTTAAGCTTCATTAAGGGTTTTCCTCAAATAAGCACCTATGTAAATATTTCCCATTTTTCAATATAGCAGCATCCTTGCAACACCTATAGTGATAACAATGGTGGGAATGGTCTGAGCCCAATTTTGAATAGCCATAACTGCTCGTTTTCATAACCCTAAGGCTTAGACAAGTGAGGAGAAGCTAAACAACACAAATGGCTAGCATGAATAAGTTTGCTCTACGAGATCTCCGACCATTTTTTAAATGTATTTTTAATTGTGTGTCTTGTTACAATAGAGAGAGGTTAGTACATTTAGATACACATGACACAATCACCTGACACGCCTCATCTGCCCAGGGGTGGGGGAAAGTGGTTTTGGCTGGGACTGCCCATGTAAGAACAGGGGGATGAGATCAATGCAGGTCGATTGTCATGCCTGGATGGCGTCTAGATTCGTATTCCTGAGCACTGTCAAGTTTTTTATTTCACCACACGTAGCTTAAGGCTTAACTATGCAGGTAGGGCAGTGTTTCTCAAACTTTCTCAGACCGAAGACCACTTTGTCCCCCCCAAAAATGATCAGGGACCACCTGTCAACTGAATTGGCTGTTGACGGGTGCTAATTTGTCACTGCTAATTTTGATGTAGATGTATTACTCTTTATTCACATTATAAGCCTGTCTTATTGTGTTGAAAACATGAAAATGTTACAAATATAGCCTACTTGCTAGCTTATCTTGGAAAAGTAGAAATCCCCTTGCGGACCACCTGAGCTCTGTCGCGGACCACAAGTGGTCCCCGGACCACAGTTTGAGAATCACAGATGTGGGGTGATGATAGGTAGAGCAGCGTAATCACAGACATCATATAGGAAGACTAGATACGTCATCGCGTATTTCAAGCACGTCCGCACAGGTCGGCCATATTAGCGCAGCCTAAACTCTCCACAGAGCCTCCGTTACACCTGAAGTTAACTGAACAATTGAGACGTTGAGGGGGGGGGGGGGGACGACATGATTTTAGATGCAGTTGGGAGTTTGGAAGGTATAGTGTGTACCACATTTCAAATAAAAGTGGTACAGTACACACTATACCCCTGCATAATGCAAGGGTAAGTGCCATGCTCAAGAGATATTCTGCTATGGATAGAGGTGTCAGGAGAGGTAACGGTGGGATTCAAATCCCCTGCCCGTCACCCTTATCTTCATAATCATCATCATCATCAAGACATGCATAAATCGAAACACATGGACAACAAAATATACATACACAAATACCACAAAAGATGGCCAGACAATCTGTTGAGCTGGATGCCTGCGGTGCTTGAGGAGGTTGTGCAACTTGAGGAGTCTGTATGACCTGAGGAGGTTGTGCAGCTTGAGGAGGCTGTATTTGAATAGGTTGCACTGGTTGAGGCTGTGCAGCTTGAATAGGTTGTGCAGCTTGAGGAGGATTCACAGCTTGAAGAGGCTGTACAAATACATGTTGTTCCCTATACTGAATGAGATACTCAGGGTAGATCTGGCTCTTCTCAAAAATGACAAACTTTGTAGGATTGTGTATGTTGTCCACACAGCTGTCAAATGCGGTATCTGGCTTATGGTCTTTCATAGGAGGCTTCCTGTGTTCTGGAACGCCCAAGGTGAAGTCTCCCACCAAAACCCGGCACAAAAACATGGACTTGGTTCCAGATTGGTCAGTGAAATCATTAGAGTATTTTGCGTTTTTGGCAAAGTATGATCCTATGAAAGAAATTAATAATAATAATATTTTTTTTAAAAAGACAGTTAAAAACCAATTATGCAAACTGTCAATAGACTATTTTCACTTGAAGGACAACACCGGAGCAGCACAGATGTAATTCTTTGTGATTTTTATTATGAGTCTGATGAAGACTATCGAAACGTTAGTCATGTTGTGCACTTGAATAATATAAAACAAGTCCGACAGGCAGACAACAGATACGTCCGTCTATGCCAGTGGTTCTCAACCTTTTTTGTCTAACTCCGCCGCCTTGTGGACACAGGAGGGAATTACAATTAAGAAACGCGTCACGGACCAACGGACGGACGGATGGACAAAGCCTCTTATAGAGATGTGTGAGACGCATCTAAAAACACGAAGAATAACATCTGTGCTGCTCCGGTGTTAAGGTAATACTATAGTTTAAATGACACATTTGACATTTTTTGTGAATTTATGGTGGTGCAAAAGTGAATACACCCCAGACTGATGCCAAGTTTTTTTTCTCTTCAAAACTCCTGCATATTCCAATGAGATTACAACAGGTCTCATACCTATCCCCTGAATCACTGGCACCTCTTCAGAAAATCAGCATTAGCCACTGGCCCATAGGTGTGTGTTTAGGGTCATTTAGTTACAAAAACCCAATGACACACAATGAAGGGCAATGCCATGTTTTCTACGCAGCGCAGTGACACATGCAATTAACTTCAAATGCCATGAAGACAAAACCACCTGAAGTGTTTTTGTATGTTGTAGAGTGAAAGATGCCTTTCACGTAAGAAGCTTCACAACTTGGAATGGATTTTTGAACTGATAACCTTGAACAGTAAGTCATTATCTTACAGTTAATTTCCATTTCTACCTTGACCATAGTGGGCCCCATTCTTGCCACACATCCGCCAGTCAATATTCTCACGGCAAATAGCATCCACATGTTGTGACTGAGTTCCATGGAAGAGGAGTCTCTCATCAATGTCTTTACCAGCTTTGGTTTTCATGCAGTTTCTTTGCCTTAAAATAGAGAATGCAAATATTTGATTTATACAGAATTAAAATAATATTTGAATGCATGAAACAAGTCAACACATCTTTTATTTAGAAAATGCTAATGGCTTGAGGAACATGCATTGTGTTTTTATGCTAACAATGCATTTTAGTTTTCATGTGAATTGTTACTTTAACACATGTCCATAGCAGACTAATATTCTATGTGCCTTGTTTATGCAATGTAATAAAACAGGCAACAACATAACAGTATCCATGAAGACATTTGGGACCTACACACTGAAAAATATCCACAAGACCACGTTCTGGATTCTGTCAATGCTGAGTATGTTGGATCCTGCCATAGTGCTGTTAAAGAGACTCAGAACTGTTCTGTACTCTTGACAAGCTGTGTTGAGCCTGATTCTCTGTGAATGACAGAAACATCTCTGATCATTGGACAGAAAGAAGAGTGTTTGTGAATATATTAACATTGACATTATTTTGTACAGGCAATGTTTTTTAACCTGAGTTATGGGAAATACAATACCTCATATCCCTCAGCAGGCAATAGGTAACGGTCCCAGTAATCCGGCAAAGAGTCTGGGATATTAGGTGCATCTCTGTACTTGTCACTGGTGCATAAACACATTTATCATTTATCGAATCGATATTTAAATTTTAAATATCATCCAATCACACAACAAGCTGTACTACAGACAAACCAAACATGACCAGGGGGGGCTTCCTGATAACAATGGGCCTAAGGGTTATGTTCTTAGATTTCTAGGCACTTACCCAAATAATATTGACCTCCACAGTTTAATCATGTACCTATACAGTGCAAGGACACAAGATTTGGTGGAAAATCATCCACCTGTTTGGTCAGTCAGGGGTAAGCGGTTAGGACGTCAGACTTGCCAAGAGGTTGGTTGGGGTTGTAATTTACCAGTACTCTATCCCATACACCTACATGACGGAGGTACCCATGGTATCGTCCTGATGGAATGCTCTCTTGGTGCACCGTTTGGTGCTGCCCCCTTGCATGGGTGAATACAATTTCATGTGCAGTGAGCACTATGTGCTGTGGAGTTTCCCTGGTAAACTTTGGGTTTTCACTTCACTTCTGTTAAAATGTTATCATGCTAAAAAACAAACAAAATCTGTGATGGACGGCTGCATTGACTCATGCACAGTAGTATGACCTGGCAGCAAGGACGTACGTATGTTCAAAATGTGAATCCCCGGGCACTCACCGGACTTTATAGACCTCCTTTTTTGAGATGAACCTGGGTCGTCTTCTCACCAGTCTCTTTGTTCTAGTAGCCACATTTGTTTGGATCATATCTTCAGGGTAGAGAAGCAAGACAATTACTTCACAAATGAAATCTGCATGTATCATGTCAAGGTGAGTGCACATCTGCAGGCTTGTACAGTAGGTCGAAGATTGTGATTGACAACTTGCTAAGTTGAACCTCCTCTGTCCTCATATTTATATCCCCGAAACGAGGAGCGTCGGGGATGTAATGGTTTTGCGCCGCTGCGTCTGCCGCCGCCGCGTAAGGTCTTTCGTGCTAACGCGATAACTTTTGAACGGATGTTTGGATTTGTCCCATATTTTTGGGGTGAATGCTCTAGGGCAGGTTCATGAACTGATTTGGAGGTCAACACTTTCAAGATGGCTGAATTCAAGATGGCCGAATTTTTGTTTGGTCCATAACTTCTGACCGGGTGGATGGATTTGTCCCAGATTTGGTGTGTGAATGCTCTAGGGTAGGTTCATGAACTGCTTCGAGTTGGGAGGTCAACACCTTCAAGATGGCTGAATTCAAGATGGCCAAGTTTTCTTTGGCCCATAACTACTGACCGGGTGGATGGATTTGGCCCAGATTTTGGGTGTGAATCCTCTTGGATAGGTTCATGAACTGATTCGAGTTTGGAGCTCAACACTTTCAAGATGGCAGAATTTTCATTTGGCCCATAACTTCTGACTGGGTGGATTGATTTGCCCGGTAACACCTTATATTAATGGTTCACCATTTCAGTGAATCTACCATATTAGGTACAGTGTAATAACCAATGTAACAATATTTAATACCATGTAATACTAGTGTAATACCAGTGTAACAATATGCAATACCATGTAATACCACTTACGCACAAACACATGATGTAAGTAAAAAAATTACATTGTATTAAATATTGTTACATTGGTTATTACACTGTACCTAATGTGGTATATCCACTGAACCATTAAAACAGTATTACCATTTGCCCCATTTTTTGCTTCATTTTCACAATAGTCGTTTGGTTTTAAGCCTATGCACGTCATGTCACGTCTGTATGTATCATATACGTTTACGAAATGGTGGACGGGAGTGGTAGGAATGATGGGGGACTGGAAGCGTCGCGTTTCGGGGATATACCTTAAGCAGTCGAAGGCGACTGCACAGGCAGTCTAGTTATATGTGATATTAACCACTGTGAGTATTGAAAGACACTCCCGCTCCAGTTTAACCATTCTTTGTACCTAAATACATAATTTTCTAGAAATAAAACATAAAGCCACATAAAACTGGCCAAATACTGTACATGTTTATACTCTTGTATGAAATGCAAAGGCATATACCTTTGAAATTGAGGTTATATGCACGATTTCCAGCATAAAATATTACATATATGTCACCATTGTGATATAGCCTTTCCAACTTCTCGCTAGTCATAAATGAAGAATGAGTCTCTCCAGCCTGCGGAAGGGAAATAACATAAATAAATAAATAAAACATTTCAGTAGATCAATAACATTTCATGAATAAGTAGACCAAGTTGTTGTGGTTTATTGCCCGTCAGACGTTTCGGGGTTAACCTTCTTCAGTGTCGGGCAAAACCGGTTTTGCCCGACACTGAAGAAGGTTAACCCCGAAACGTCTGACGGGCAATAAACCACAAAAACTTGGAGTGCTGTCCTGCTCTTTATTTCAAATATTCTTGAGGAATGAACACCCAGTCGTTTACTTTGTTTGAGTTGAGCACGTTACACCCCTTAGTTCAATGAATAAGTAGACTACATGACATCTACTTGGTCCATTGGTGTAGTGAAAACATCTATTCACTCTTAAGATGGAAATTCATTCAAATAGGCCTACAAAGATTATTTAAGGAAAATAGTATGTGATTAAATGTGATTCATTGATTAATCATTTACAAAGGATCTATATTTTCATATCCATAAAAATACAGGAAGGCCTTACCTTCACAGTAATGGTAGGGCACTCGTTTGCTACGCGGCCCTGCCCGGGTCCTTCGCCAACCCTTCCCCTCCTCTCTCTCCCTACTCACTTCCAGTCATTACCTTCAATGTCCTGTCATAAAAATGAAGTTAAAAAGACAAAAAATATCTTAAAGGAAAAAAATACAGGAAAAGAAGGAAAGCATTTACATTTGAAACCACAAACATCTACTGAGCAGAATATTAGCACAGATATTGCCCTTACTGATGATGTGAATTCGTCCCATGTACTTTCTGAGACCTCTCTATACCACACCCACTCTGTGTAGAGAGGGGAGAGAGAGAGGGCCACTACGCTGTGCAGGCCTACAGAGATGCGTCGAACTTTATCCGATCCACAGGTCATCAGGTCAAAGTCCACAAAAGGGGCCCCGTTACTAAATGTGAAAATGTTTTTGATATATGTGAGTTAATGTTGTCTTTTTTTACTTTAAAAACATTATTTCCTGGTATTTAATGTTTTATTTATTTTTTGTATCATATTGTATTGTATTCAGATTATAGGCTACTTTCTGAATGCATTTAAAACATTTTCAAAATAAACATTTGTCTGTTTAATCATTTCCTTTCGATTAGTTGAAAAGTGTTAGTTAGTGTTGCACCGATACCACTTTTTGGCCCCGATACCGATATCTGATACCTGTCTGTGCAGTATCGGCCGATACGAAACCATACCGATACCACTCTATTTGAAATGTATATGAAGAGCTGCATACTACTTGGATGTACAATCATTGCTATCATGGCTTTGTCAGGCTTCTGCCTACCTTTGTGAAACAGGAAAAAGACAAATAATGGGCAAAGTGAATGCAGTAGAACTTTTTATACTTTTTACTTCGAATATTAAACAATTAAGTTCAAGGCAACATTCAAGTGTCATACAAGGATCAGTAAATGGTATCGGTGCCATATTTGTTGGTACTTGCCGATACCGATATCACAATTTTTGTGCCGCATCGGAGCCCCGGCTGATACTGGTATCTGTATCGGTGCAACACTAGTTACAGTTATGATTTTACTGTTGTGTGTTGGCAGGGTTGCAATAGTCTTCCTCTATTTTCTGGCTCTTTGGCAGATCTCTCCACTGTCCACTCCACCATATCTGCCACTGGTAAGGCATCCTGCCGTGGAATTTATCACAGTCTTCACCTGTACACAGCATGAGTAGTCTTTAACCCCTTTAGCGCAGAGCCCATGTTATAACCTTACTGTCATGCAAATTGTAATGGCTATGTCTTAATATATTACTTAAGGCTCTATGTAATGTCGTAGCAATGCTGTTATGATGTAGTTGAATATGGTGCCTGAATCTAAATGCAATATATTAATTATTGCATTTCATTCTTATATATTGTGATTAACATTCCGTATTCTTACCCCATCCGCAGCGGCCAATGACATTCATCAAGCAGATCTCATCTGCAGGAAGATCAGCTTAGTTTCAGTTAAGTTTAATTCTGAAATTGAGCAAGAGTATGTTCAAAGGTTCATTTTGTGAGATTTCTAGCCTGGTCTTAATGCTGTTCATAACGCTCTATTCGATTCACATTATTAGTAAACTACGCAATAGAAATTGTACAGTTTAAATCCAATAGGATGAGCTTCGCCACAGCTCGCTAATGTGCATTAACCGAGTAGAGCTTGAAAGTCCCGCCCCTTAGTTCCGCATTACACAAGAACCTTCTAACAACCATCTAACAACATAGTAGCGAGTAAATATCTTCTGATCTCTGTCATGATATGCGCTGGGCTACAAATATGCTGTGTAGGAGGCTAGATAGAGATTATTCATGCAGAAATATCAATGTCTTTTTCCAAGGCCGTCTGCATCCAAAATGTGAAGAAACACAGCTTTCTAAAAAGTTTGGGGGTTCGTACGAAAAATTAAACAAAAAATTCAGAAACAACATATATGGAGCCTGTGGCACAAGGGATCGAAATATAATTTTAATACCGCCATTGGATTACATTTTTGGCTAAAAACACTGTTGAGGTCCCATGAAATCGGGGGAAGTGACGTGACTTTCGAGCTCTATGTGGGCAGAGTTACCCATGGGAAGCCAACTTTGGATCCAGCCCGCATCCTTACCCTCTTCCAAACCTTATTTTTATCTCCAAATACTCAGTGGCGGAACCAGACATTTATTCTTGGGGGAGCAATGGGGTAGCCACATGAATTTCACAGGGGCATGCTCTTACACAAAGAAAAAAAACACTCAAACACTATAGAATAGATAAAGAGAATGATTTTCTCGGGTTCTTATGACACCTGTGAGTGTTACCAGATTGAGCGGTTTCTATGGGTTAAAGAAGGGCTTTGGGCAGATACATATTCTGTAGATTTGTGTTCATATAAATCAAGACTTCTGTTTAATTCTGGCAGGATTTTATTCTTAAGGCGTTCTTTTTAGTATTTTTGGGTTGGTAATCATTGGTCACATTTGGCAACCATAACACCCGCTGTGCACCCTATAACTGCACCCTTAAGTTTTAGGTCTCCTATTATGTCAAACAGTAATCAGTTATTTTCTTGTGATTTTTTGTAAGATTTTTTTGTGATTTGACCCTCAGAAACCCATTGCGTTGCAAATGGCAAGATTTACAAAGAACTATATAGTGCCTTACATTGACTGAACTTAACTCAAATTAGGCCTACATATCCCAACACCACACAGTCATTTCCGGAGAGAAAATAGTATAGAAAAGATCACATTCCAAGTAAAAACATGGCCATTTTTGTATACTGCTAGCTGTCTTTTCTGAATACATTTTAACCATTGTAGAAGTAATTATTTAATATGTAGATGTGCCAGAAATGTGGGAAACATAAGTTTTTTTTTAGAAAAGTGATATGAAGGGCTGCTCTTATTTGGAAGGAAAATGCCTAATACCTGGGTGCTAAGCCATTGGAATACACAGACAGGTGTGTACACCTGTAGGCTATCTGTGTTTGTGTATACGAGAATCATATAGTGATTTGAGATGATAAAGATAAGTGTTTCACTGAAGCCCTATTGCAGATTTTCAACGTTTCTACAGAATTCTCAGAAATGAACTTAAAAGTTTCTGCATCAGAGACTTAGTAAAATTAGGTTGAAAGGAAATGAATGCTTAGGTGTAATCTCAAATTTCAAAGTTCAAATTGAACTCAGACTGCACATTAAAGAGTTACTTCCATACTAAAATCCAGTCACTGTAATGTTGCAATGCTGCTAAGAACTTGCTACAATTCACACATATAACAATGCTATCAAAGGTGCTGTACGGACTCTTTCTTTAAAGTATTAGCATAGTCTATTCCAACACAAAGACAGCAATTAGCATATGCCAGTGAATATTTGGACTTTGGACGAATCTATTGATTTATCACATGGGATATAGAGCATTATATAGGCTAGTACTGAAAAATCTTAAATGGCACACAGCTAACTTTTCATTAAAAGGAAAACGAAATGAGTCTGGACTGAAATAAGCTGTTATTTCTCTAATGCTTTTCTTCTTCAGGATGGAAAAGCACACATCTGCCATTCACATTGCCGTCAGACCGTACAACACAGAGAGTTATGCATACCACTAGACAGACGGCATTCTAAGCTTTCGAATGGTACCCCATATGCCCAAATTCACAAGGGTGGTGTGTACACAAATTTGCATCAAAATGTGTGTGGGAAAAATGGTTATCCTTTCTTCACTCGCGATAGCGATTTGCGGGCGATCTATGCGCTTCAGGTAACGCGAGTGGGCGGGGCTACTGCCCATTTTCTGGGGGAGCACCTGGTGTAGCCAATCAGATTTCAGGGGGGTCAAATGCCACCCTAGCCACCCCTGTAGCTCCGCCCCTGCAAATACTATACCTCTTCACTGTCCTGTCTAAATAACAACTTGCCCAAAAATATAAAATTATGAATAGCCAATAGCACCACTTGATATTAATGATGGTGGTAAATGTTTTATGAATGGGCAACACATATTTTCATCACAAACATCAAGCAATGTTACATTACACAAACATGTGAGTTTGAAAGCCGGCACATCATAGTGATCTACTTTAGAGGGAACTTTACCTGGGATCGTGGCTGTCTCCTTCAAGGACTCTCCACTGCTACTGCTGATAGATGCATTAACGCTTAAACTATAATCTGCTTCAGAGTCAGACTGCAGCACATCTCCCTGTAAAGGTGTATTATGCAAGATATGTTACTCAACTTTCTTCAAGGTCAATAAAGTACTGTAGGCTATCTCTATTTTACTATACTTTACTTTATACGTGTGCACAGCTCAAAAGGGTGCCGTCATTCGAGTGGTTACACAACACTGCATTGTCCTACTTGGCGAGCAAGCCCTCATCAAACCAAGCCAAGGAATTGCACTCAAGTTGCACCTTTAAAACCCAACTCAGCCAGTGTGATGTACTGTATGAACCCATTAAGTATAAATTTACTGTTACCAGAATGGCAATGACCACGTCATAGTGCATTTTAAAGGCCTTGTGTACTGTCATAGTAGTGTAGCACTATGGTGGTTAACTTTTCAGTGACTATTACAGCATTCCAATGGGCTACAAAGAGCGCATTAGATGTGACAAGAGAGCTTATGACACAACCCTAATCTGTGTTTGTGGTTATCATCAAAGTCCAAAGCAGTGTTGTCAGATAGAAAATGCTGAATTATCGCACCGAAACCTCAAAATTATCTTTTTTGGGGCTTTTTGGGAGGAAGTTATCGTACAAGACCAAATTGTTGCTTCAAGGTATCAAAATGAACTGAATGAGAATTCTGAAATTATTGTAAATCATTTGTTTTATCATACAGAGGTCAAAATGGACAAAATGATGGTACAAATACGGTGACTATCGTACATCTGGTAACACTGGTCCAAAGAGAAGTCTTACAAAACATAATAAGTAGATGTCATATATATCATATATATAAAAAAGTACAAAGGGAGAAATACCACGTGTTTCGGTTTACCTCTGAGCTTGGAGGCAAGTCATTTAGAAGAACAGCTATCTCCTTTTCACTAAAACCTGTCAAGCCATGATGTTTGAGCACTGCAATGTTATGTGGTGAGCTCAGCTCATGAGGAAAAGGACACCTGTAAACCAGAGAACATCTCAAATCAATTGACTGATGTTACCTTAAGTATGGATCAAATGTCTGGCATCATGGGATGTGGCATTGTGTACTCTTTAAAACATGGGCAACAACAATACAATGAGAAGACAAAGTTGTATAGTTCTCACCCAATATCGTGACAGGATTCCAAAATGTGCTGTCTGCAGATGTGCAGGTGATGACAACTGATACAGCTAATACCCTGATTCTCACAGATCTTGATGTCAATTCTAGCAAAAACATACTCTTCACCATCCACATACCCCTTACTGAACATGTCGGGATTCTGCGATAATATGTCCTCCAGTTCAAAGAGGGGTCCTAGGTGCATGTCTGCCAGATCATCAAATGGGATGGATCCCCCTCTTCTGCAAATTGCCTTGAGTAGGTACGTTGACATGGTCTGAGGAATATTTGCACCATAAAAGCCTCTACACTCAAGAGACTGTCTAGTCGCCTTTTCACTGTTCCTGCCAACATCTTACCAGTCTCTGATTCATATGCTGTCACTTCCCACTGTGTACAGGTTTGTATTGTATGGGGTAAACAGAAGACTATGTGACTGTAGCGATTACTATCTACATTGTGAATGTGCCAGTAATTTTCCAAAACATCCAGTCCTGCTCTATTTCCACCTGTGTCCTTGAAACATGTGACTTTACCCTTATTGACCCTTCACAACCCTTATTATTCTTAAATCTACCTTAACTGTAATCATAAAAATATTGCATGTGATTTCCCTGACAACATTGCACAGAGAGATATGAACCTGTACCAATAGATTTATTGACAAAAGTCTAGGCTAACATGCAGGCCAGATCAACAAAATATACTGCATTTGAGCGGTTACATTTGAACTTGAATTTTGAACAATTCAATCTGAATCTGGGGGATTGTAGACCGACACCATAGTAACGTGTCCATAGGTGTCTGTAAGTCCCATTGCTAGGTTTGAACATGGATACTAAGACTTATAGGCTTATAGCTTATGCAGTAAATGTAGTGCAACCTTTGCAATGTAAATCGGGGACATGGAGCACCTAAGTCATGCCCTTCTATTTTCCATCCATGGTGCTGTGGCCATGGGCGCAGATAGCGGGGGGGGCGGGGGGACATCCAGGTGATTCACCTGGACCCGTCCCCCTCACTTTCATGGAGAAAATATCTGATTTCTGCCTTTGCATTTTGCAATGTGCGAAATAGCGCATCCCTGGACCGTTCACTTTCATATGTGGCAAAAAACGGTATTACACTCTATCAGCTGACTCAACAGTGACACCAGGTAGCAACATGGAATCTTTATGCTTGCGATGGTGTGGTGAGGTACTGCAGAATGAAGAAAATGAATCGAAGTTTATGGCAGTAAATCTATTTTTTGATTGACAGCCACTGAAGTCCCAGATTTGAAGAGCCATAAGCTTGGCTTCTCACTGTGGTTGGCTTGAGTTGACAGGGCTATATTCAGGAAGTGGTGCTAAGAACAGATGTCATAGTATTTACATTAGGCTACATTTTTGGCTCAGACCAGTTGCTTTCATAAATTAAAGTTAATCTCGAATACAGTCCCTGTCTTGCTAGCTAATATGATGTGGATTACAAAAACTGTGGAACGTGAACGATGGTGGTGGAAACGCATGGATTACCGCAAAAATTGGGATACTGCGGTCAAGACAACGTTTTAAGCCAGGTAAGGTCAATAGGCCTATGGGTTCTTCATGTCCGCTGTGACACTATTTGTAGTTGCTGATGTTAACTGCTGTTAATTGTTCAGAAGGGCTTTTTGGTCTCTTTGTCGTAGGCCTGTTTTCGAGTGAAAAGACAGCTTTGTAGGGCCATGCCATGACAGCTGTCAATCAAACTTGTATGCAGTTGGCACCCCATATGTTGAAAATCTGATTAAAAGCATTTTGGTTGCATCGTTTGTGCACGATTGTGCAGGCAAAATGAGCGTTTGTGCACAAATCCTCTTTAAGATATTTACATTTTAAGAGGTTGGTGACCTTAGGTCACTCAGCACCCCATTAACCTCCAAATGACTCAACATTTTTTGGAATCGTTTGTGCTTTGTTTGTGCACGTTTGTGCAGGCAAAACTAATGTTTGTGCACAAACCGTTTTTATGTTATTTAACTTTGAATTTTTTGAAAGTAGGTCACTCAGCACCCCATCAACCTCAGGACTGATCCTCCATTGAGGCAGTCGGTTCATATGCAAAATAGGGAGACGGAGCACTCGGAGGGTCACAGGCGGATGAATAGGCAACAATTTTTAAAAAATGATACAGTATTCAGTGTAGGCCTACTATAATAAAATCATACTTTGCTTTGCTTCTCAACAAAGTGGGAGGAGTTCCCTTATTTGCGGGAACTCAGAAAGTTACTAGCATTGCTCTTGACCTAACTGGTAGCAACGCTGAAGCTGTTGCGTCACTAGGAGGGCATGGCCTGGCTACCATACCACTACAAAGTCAAATTCCAAATTTGACATAATTTGGTGCAGTGCTGTGGCTGTGCGTTCCACAGACAAACAAAGATACAGACAGAGGTTTCATGAATTATTAAATATATAAAAAGACATTATAATGTACAATAAGTAATGTACAAATAATGTACAATACAACTCTGGGTACCAAACCTCTACATTCAGTATTTCAAGCACATTCAGCGTATCCAAAGGTAAGTACAACCATGGGCGATTCTAGACAGGGGCCAGGGTGGGCCAGGGTAGCCTGATTATCATTGACTTTCAAATCTCTTCGAGACTTGCTAATTTTGGTCTAGAATCACCACTAAGTACACTCATAGTTCTGTGGATTTTGAAGTAAATCATGGGACATGGGACAACACAAAATAAATTGAACTTTGACACAATGAACTGCAGTCAGTGTACAGCTTATTACACAATTTTTATTTATTGTTCACTCAAAATAATTATAAATACAGTCGATAATGTCTAGCAAACGTGAGTGCATCCCTATGTGAAAATGCATAGAGTGGGTCATGATCTGCTTCAATAGTCACTGTACATGTTGACATACATGTTTCTTTTGGTGAACATAAGCATTCCAATGTCAGCAGCATTCATGATGACCTGAACCATATCAGGCCCATATCATGGGTGATCTTGGGACACTTGTCTTTGTACTTCTAACTTGGTTAGCGCCACACATTCTTGACATCACATCTAAAACTAATTTGTTTATCGATATGGATTGCTGGAACCCTGTGATCTGATGACACCAAGATGATGCTGTGTCAACAGGATCAAAATATGTCAACAGGTTTTAAAAACATCCATTTTGAAAAATACCCCCTTGCCATACACTAATTTTGGGTAGGGGGACTAAAGATGCTGACTGCGTCTATCCAACCCAACCATATAATTTAATTTAATTTTGAATATCACTGAATTTCCGGCTTGCTAGTTCAGGTTAATTGTCACTATTCACGCAAGCATGAAAGCCTATGGACTCACTCGTCTGTACTGTACAATATGAAATTGAATGAAGAGGGGAGGGGGTGTCCATTTTAACAGATTTTTCTGCAATAGTTCTATTGAATGTTTGTTGTTCAGGCAAATCTAAGGGGGTCAAGTGAGGACCATTTGTTAACTCCAGTTGGAATGACTCATATAGGATGGTGTAGGATCACCACAATGTGTATATGTACTTTTTTCAAGAATATACATATATTTTTATGATTGCCTATGTATGTGTCATTTGTATAATTCTCAAAAGTCCTGACAAATCAAATAAACAATTTAGGGTAGGCCTATATAACAGACATTGTCCAATGTCTGATTTGATTGATCATTTAAGTACAACATTCTTTTTCAGATAATCATGACACTTCTACACAAAATGTGGCATACAGTATAATATAGGATGAGGTGGTGCTAAAGCACCTTTGCCCTAGCCCTACAGTACAACAATCACCTTTTTGGAAGTAGTTTGCAAAAGCATGTGACAAAAATGCCAGTATGTTATATACAGCCATATGGTAGTGAGGCAACTGGAAGTGCTACATGTCCCCCTGCCTGCCCCCGAGCACCTGCCCCCAAAAATGTCTGTGCAGACCACTGATATCATACAATGAATCTCATGTCTAATTTGAGAGTTGATTTACCGGACCAAATCTGAAACAGTCCCTCTCTGGCTGATGTGTGAGGCCAGCTGCATTCTGCCACAGGATCCTTTAGGAGGCAATTTGTATGACACTGTACTGTCAGTTGCAGTAGAGGAAGGCAATGTTGTTGAGGGCAATTTAGAACCTTACGAGAATGTGTAATGTATAAATGGCCACTGCCATTTGTAATGTTTCTAATGTTATTGAAGAAAATTGGTTTTCTCAAGTCAGGAGGATAGACCTACAGATTAATCATGATATTTTTATTATTCAATATATTGTAGCTCTGAGGCCCCCTGGAGTGGGCTGTGTGTGTGTTTCCCATAGGATTCCCTCTCTGTCTATCTGTATGTGTGAATGGAGACTGTGTGAATGTTGTTCCCCTCTCCCTAGTATTTTCTTGTAGAATTTTGTGTGTGCTAATCAGTTTTGGGGTGGGTTTTGATTGGGGTGAGGGGTCCGGGCAGGAATAATTAAGGGATTAGATAAAACGGTTATTGATAAGGGGTGGGGTTATCGATAAAGGGTCAATAACGTTCTGTAACTTTTATCAGAGCTGAGGAGAATTGAATAGAGGTCAGACGTGCTGGAAGTGTAGGGAATAAGTTTACTTAGTTTAGTTTTGTTTGACTGTTTTTCCGGGGGACACCTCCTTTTACCTGTTTAGACTGAGAGGGCAGGGAAAATACGGCGATAAATTGTATCTGCTGCCTCCGACATCCTTTTTGAAGTGGCTACAGCTCGATGCTACATTGGCGTCAGAATTCCGGATTCCCCATTGCCTCAATACAGTAGCCAAAATGATGGACAGCTAAGGGGAAAGTACAATGTTGCCGGTAGCTCAAGTTTTGAACATTTCTACGAAGATGTCAGGGAAAGGCTCCGACATGAGCCGGACAACCGAACTCCTAAGGATGAGAAAGTTAGCCAGCTGGAAAAGGGTAACAGTACAAATCCATTCCTGTCAGAAAACCTTTCCCGCTGGACTCATCATTCTGACAATAAACTGGCTTGTGCCCTTATGACTGAGTTTACCGTTGCCCCTAGCTACACTGACCTGCCAGACCTGAGGCTGCCGAACCAAAACATCCGCTTTGCCAGCACACCAGCAGCAAGCCCTCTTCCAACAGTTAACACCATAGAGTGGGCAGTTACGAATCCAGTTAGAGGACACATCCAGTGCTCTTCTGTCTCTTGGCCGGAGAATGCAAAAACAGCCCGTTATAGCGGTAGCTACAATGTCTGTTGCTAATGGTAACTGGCTACTGGAGAGATTGGCCAGTGAACCATGTGGCTTCCCCAGTCCCCAATCTTACCCTAGTTGCCTCACAAGGTTAGCGACTCCACAAACGCAACAGCAGCTTATTCTTCACACCCAACCTAAAAGCCTTTTACTCCTCAGCAGTGGATAGTATCTTAACAGGGTCTATCATCACCTGGTACAGAAATGCCAGTGCGTGAACAGAAAGAACTACAAAGGATAGTGAGTTCTGCTGAGCGCTGTATTTATCAACCTCTGCCAGCCGTGAAAGTCATCTATACAAAGAGAGTATTATCTAGGGCCCATAACATTCTCAAATACCAATCACACCCAGGATATGGACTATTCAAACAACTGAGATCTGGAAGGTGACTGTGCTGTCACAGAGCTAGAACTGAGAGACTGAGAAAGAGTTTTTTCCCTCATGCCATTTGCTCACTGAATTCCTCCTAAGTACTTTGATTGAACACACACACACACACACACACACACACACACACACACACACACACACACACACACACACACACACACACACACACCTTTTATTTTTATTTTATGTCTTCTTCACCCTTCTTCTGCACACTTGTTTTGCACCGGCCATGCATTTCATTACAAGTGACACGAAAGTGTCTCTATGTACATGGCAAATAAATATCCTTGAATCCTTGAACCCCCTAGCAAGCTTATGTAGACCCCAGAGTCTCTCCCCTTTTATCCTGAAGTCCAAGGTGAGCGCTTCCCTCAGCTTGACATGCAGCCCTCCCCATTACACTCAACTGCATTTCCAGTGACAGGTTTTCACTGTGTAGCAACCCCCCCAGCCCCAGTTATGCACCAACATGTCCACCCATCTGCCAGACCCTCACTCGCCTGACCAGCACTGTTGGACGTCTGCATCAGTCACCCATACCCCCTGCATACCAGCTGTGGGTGCTTGTGTGCACAAGAGAAGCGTACTCCTGGGCCGGTATGAAGGAAATTTGACTTGATGCCGAAATGTAATGGGTGGACTGAAGAAGAGAAGGTTGGACATTTAGCAGCATCTTTAGAGTAGGACACTGTAGAGGGAATTCAGGTGACCCATTCAGATCAATTACACCTTGCACTGTCACGCCTCTTTGGTGACACAAGCTTGCAGCAGTTTCAGGACTGTGTGCGTGGAGTGAAAGAGCCATTGGGAGTGTTTATGGCTGACCTACAATATCTGGCCCAGTGTAGCTATCCCTCTTTTAGTGCAGAGGTCGTAATGCTCTCGCATTAGACTCCTTCATCCAAGGCCTTACACAAGATACACTGCGACAGCAACTTCGCCTTATGCAGCCCTCTATGCTTGAACACGCATTGAAGCATGCACTCTCCATTGAGGGGATTTTTATTGAAAAGCCCAGTACTCCCCATCACAGCAGTCAGAATAGCCACCCACGCAGTTTTGCAGTGCACCCCAGTGACAGAGCTCCCCCATCACCTGCTGCTGAGCCCAAAGCCATGGAGTGTGATGCTGAGACTTGCTGGCACTGTGGTGAGATTGGCCATCTGCATCGTCACTGCACCAAACAGGATACTGCTCTCTGACAGCAGGGAAATGACAACAGGCCAGATTAGGAGACACCTCTGGCCTAGGTGTCACATCAGAGTCTCCCCATAGAGTTTCCCCCTCCCCTCCATGCTCAGTAGAGTGCTGTCATGTACCAGTTAAAGTAGATGGACATCCCATTATGGCTTTAATTGACACTGGCTCCACTGTCACTATAGTTCACCTAGCACTGTAGTGAACAGAGACATTCAGCCCAGTCACGTCCATTTTACCACTGTCACAGGTGAACAAGCCCCAATAGTTGGTTCATGTGAGGTGGACATTCAGGTTATCAGTTGTGCTGTGGTTTTCACCGTCTGGGTCTGCTGGGGATGGATTTCCTGCATGAAGGGGTCGCCGTCATCGACCTGAAAACAGCATGTCTCCAGCTCTCTGGATTACCCACGGTGCACTACCTCTGCTGCCATACCACCATTATGTCAGCTTGTAGTCGACTACAGTGGCCCCCTTAAACCCTCCCTGTGTATCCTTCTCCATCTGTGAGTCAACCCAGAGGAATTGACACCGCTCAACAGTGTTCCTGTACTGGGCGCAGCAGTTGTGGCGGGACAGTAGCGAGGGCTCTGGGCTGTCCAGGAGTGCCACCATACTGCCTTTGCTGTCTCTCCAAGTGGTATTTGGCTGATCGATCCAGTGAGTGCAGTATAATATCAACACGGGTGATGCGATGCCGATGCACGACGCTTAGCCTATTCCCAGAAGCTGGCCGCAGAACAGTGCCTGGAGGAAATTAAGGAAGCAGGCGTGATCGAGCACTCTGAGATCCCCTGGACGTCCCCAGTCATCCTTGTCCCCAAGAAAGATGCCAAGTGGTAGTTTTGCATGGATTTCAGAAGGGTCAATGATGTCAAGGTTTCTTACCCCCTGCCCCAGATAGACGAGTCCCTTGACCGGGTCGCCGGCTCTCAGTGGTTTTCCTACTTAGACCTGCAGTTAGGCTACTGGCAGGTACCTCTGAGCGACAATGCAAACCCAAGACTGCCTTCATCACCGGCACTGGGCTGTGGCAATCCAAGACCATGACATTTGGCCTGAGTAACGCTGCAGCCACATTTGAGCGTCTGATGGAGCGAGCATTGCAAGGGATCCCTAAAGAAGCCTGCATGGTGTTCCCGGACGGTCTTCTGTTCCATGGGAAGGACTTTGAGTTTGCACTACACCACCTCGACCTGGTGATCTCCCAAATAGCCGAAGCTGGCCTCAAGCTGCACCTGGACAAATGCAAACTGATGCAACAACCTGTCACCTTCCTTGGGCAACAGGTGAGCGTGGAGGGTGTCACCACAGAGAGCAGGAAGACAGAGGCTGTGCGTGACTGGCCACCCGCCTGCAGCTTGAGAGAGTGGCGGTCTTTCCTTGGGCTTGGCTCTTACTACCAGAAGTTGGCCCCAGGCTTCGCTACTCTGGCTGCCCCACTCCATCAGCTAGACCTAGGGTGACCAGCTGTCCGGACTTCGGCCGGACAACCCCGCCCCTTAACTTTCTAACCTTGCGTCCTCGCGCGCACCCATTGCTTCGAGTTGCCGAATCCCCGCCTCCGTGGAGAAAACAGTGAAGTTGGCACTCTAAACTGTAGGCAAAAATCAGGGAACAGCGCTGCCATCTTACCTCAGACTAACTCAGCTGCCAACAGCAGTTTTACTTGTAAAACAATATTTTTTGGGGGAAGGATTTTCGCATTTCATTACCTCACTCCGATAAAGGAGTCATCAGTACCACTAACTTAATATTGTATCAGAGACGGCAGGTTACGATAGACAAATCCTTCCGTTGTTGTCTGTGTAGGCCTAGGCTATTTCATATTTTTTTTTAAATGTATTTTGGGTAGTCATGCATTCGTAGGCCTAATAGCCAACAATTAATTTGATTTACTTTACTCAAAGTTTGTCAGAAGTCTGTTTATCAGCGGTGTTTTAAGGGAGGCAAACCGCTTCTGTCAACCTTTTTTTTTCATGCAGACGCTGGATGGAGCTCAAAATACAGACAGCGCCCGTGCAGAAAGACGTTTCTTTGCCCTGTTTGTAAAGTTGTGAGAACCCTCGTATCGTTGTAAAGGCATTTAGCGGACAAACTTGCACTAGCCTATGCGTTGCCACCAGTGCAGGAAATAATAGGAAACAGACAGTAGGCCTAGACAATAATATAGTTACCTTATTTAACTTTCATACAGTCAGTTAATGAACTGGTAACACTTTATAATAAGTACCCCTTTTTAAGCACAAGTTAAGCCTTAGTTAAGCCTTATTTTAACATTAGTTAACCCTTAGTGAATCACGAGTTAGTCATTATGTAAGTATTATTTCTCATTTCTTAATCATTAACTACTACTGTTAGTAAATGGTTTGTGTGTGCTGATGTAACTGTTCGCTAAGCAAAGTTAAGCCTTAGTCAAGCCTTATTTTAACATTAGTTAACCCTTAGTGAATCACGAGTTAGTCATTATGTATTTCTTGGTAATTATTACATACTGTTAATTCCGGTGATTGAACTTTCTGCTAAGCATTAGTAATCCATCATTAAAATGCCAGAAACATCCATGAGGGGCAGTCACATGAGCCTCAACTTACTGTTTGCCATGTTACCAGTCATCACACACTAACCATTACAAAAGGGTTAATTAAGATTTCACTGATGCTAAAGCAAGAGTTTACAAACCATTACCATACATGCCTAATAGTACTTGTTAATGGTTAGGTGGTAGGAGACAACAAAGAGATAATGTTTTTTTCATAAATAAAGGAGGGTTATCTGACATTTTAATGATGGTTTACTAATGCTTAGCAGAAAGTTCAATCACCATAAACAAATCATTAATTAACAGTATGTAATAACACACGGACGTTGTGAACAGGTCGTAAAAACGGACCGATGGCCACCCTAGCTAGACCAGGGCAGAAGCTTTTGTCTTATATTTGCTAGCATTTGGTGTTATAAATAAAGTTTGCTGACTCAGTATACAATCCGATCATTTGTTTTGCCGAGAAATATTAATATTACAATCGAAAAATAACTAACTTGAGTTACATTTGTTTTTCTCCCCTCGAAAAACAAAATGCAAAAGAGAACAAAATATTGCAGCTAAGTGATTTGTGGCAGCTCCATGGAAATCCATTCATTTTTCATTTGACAACAATTACCAAGTAGCTGTGATACCACCCAGACAACTTCAGTCATCGACCCTTCTAATTGGGTTTAGATTCTCTGGAAGCATTTCCTCAGTCATCAGGGCATTGGACTGGGTCAGAGGTAGGGGGGTAACATTGGTCTGGGGCTTTGGTGGTACTTTTGGAGGGGTCAGTGGGAGAGGAGGGGTTGAGGACATATCTGGAGGCAGTGGTTTTGATCTGGTCCGCGTCACAAACCGATGAGTGGGAGTGGCTTTGTTCAGATTGGAAAGTGGATTGAAATGTAAAAGAGGAGGGGTTGAGGACATATCTGGAGGCAGTGGTTTTGATCTGGTCCGTGTCACAAACCGATGAGTGGGAGTGGCTTTGGTCAGATTGGAAAGTGGATTGGAATCTAAAAGAGGAGGGGTTGAGGACATATCTGGCGGCAGTGGTTTTGATCTGGTCCGCCTCACAAACTGACGAGTGGGAGTGGCTTTGGTCAGATTGGAAAGTGGATTGGAATCTAAAAGAGGAGGGGTTGAGGACATATCTGGAGGCAGTGGTTTTGATCTGGTCCGCCTCACAAACTGATGAGTGGGAGTGGCTTTGGTCAGATTGGAAAGTGGATTGGAATCTAAAAGAGGAGGGGTTGAGGACATATCTGGAGGCAGTGGTTTTGATCTGGTCCGCCTCACAAACTGATGAGTGGGAGTGGCTTTGGTCAGATTGGAAAGTGGATTGGAATCACATAATTCTGAAACCAACTCTTCCGAATCTGAAACAGCCTCTCTCCATTTTGGTTGGGCCAATGAATCTGATACAGCAGACATTAATGATGCAGGCGGCTGTTTGTTTTGGGTGGTCATTGTAGGAGATTGAATATGGATGGAGGTCTGAGAACTCTGAGGCACCCTTATACATGGGAACCCTGCCCTACTTTGGGGGACATCTAGGTACATCTCCTCATTTGGATTTTGATACTGAATGAGATACTCGGGATAGATCTGGCTCTTCTCAAAAATAACAAATATGCCGGGCTGGTCAATGTTGTCCACACAACTGTTAAACCTATATTGTTCGTCTTTCAGTGGTGGCTTTTTGAAAGTTCTTTCTCCCGTGGTGAAGTCTCCGACCAGAACCCGGCACACAAATATCGATTTAGGTCCAAGTTTGTCAGTGTAACTGTTGGAGTACTTTGCATCTCTGGCGAAATAGGATCCTTTAAAATAAAGACATGTTTTTTAACTGTTAAAATCTTTCTGTAATAGCAATGTGAGCAAACATGTTTTGCATATGCTGCCACTCGGACAAATTATCAAGAATAATTCAATAAATTACTGTAGCTATGTGGAAGATACCCATATTTAGCTTTGTCCCCTAATGCAGTGGTTCTTAACCTTTTTTTCTTAAAGCACCCCCAAACCCGTGGCCAAGATAAGCTGTGCACCCCCATCCCAAACGTCCACATATGCACTAAAAAAAAATATTTAAGTGATTAATTACAATGAGTCTTGCTTGAGACATTACAGTACTCAATACTCAATGACTTTACATGGGGACCAAAACATGTTCTAATTTGGTCTTGATTTGGCCTAATTATAATGTTCAGAAGCAGAAACAAAATTCCGCGCACCCCTGAAATCTCTGGCGCACCCCTAGGGGGTGCCCGCACCCCAGGTTAAGAACCACTGCCCTATGACTCTTACCGTCCAAATACACAGCCCGCAACATGATTGAAGCGACAGAGAAACACTTCTGTGCAGCAGCAAGCGATACGAGCGATTGTAGCAACTAGAGTATGTCCGTTACAAGCAGAACGCAAGCTTTCAAACATTCCCATTGGCTCTGGGCACTGACCTCTATACAGTCATTGTCTGTCATAACCTGTCGCTGAACAGGGTCATAGCTCATTAGCATAACATTCCCAGGAGATCAACTACAAACTGTCGCTCTCTGCGTGGAAATCGCCTCTAGTGTCCGCTTTTGTCGTGCGACTCAATACAAAGTCAATTACTTCCGTCGCTCGCCTCGCTCTTGTCGCAGCCTGTGTATTAGCCCGGTTACCCTCTTACGCCTCTCTATCATTATACTGACCAAAATTACCGGAGTAATTTTTGGGGAGAAGGGAAGACTAAAGATTGATACTGTTTTTGAAACAGTTGGGCTAAAGGGCTAAAAGCAAAGGATACTGTCAAAAACCTTAGTGTACTTATTGACAAAGTTTAACACTCACATGAAAGCCATTACTGCATCTGTATTATTTTTAAAACATTTCTAAACTTAGGGGTCTTATAACTTAACATATTCTAGACCAATACATGCCTTCATTTCCAATAGTGTTGACTACTGCAATATTTTGCATTTGTGTATTTGTGAGTATAAGCTGACAAACACCTCTGATTCCTTCAGGATTAATAAAAGTACTCTACTCTACATGCTATTGATTTGAAGGTAAAAAAAAAAAAAAAAAAAAAGTATATCAAACACACCTTTTCCATAGCGAGTCCCGTTCTTGCCACACATCCTCCAGTCGATGTTGTCACGACAGATAGCGTCCACATATTGGCAGTTGGTACCATGGAAGAGTAGTCTCTCATCAACGTCTTTACCAGCCTTGGTCTTCATGTTGTCCTTCTGCCTGAAAATAAAGGTGATCAGACTATGCTTCCCTCTTCTACTTTACTCTAATAAAAATATATTATTAAATATTATCTGCTGTTCATCTGGTTCATTAGTATGTTCTTTTAAAAGGATAACTTCAGTCAATTTCAACATGCAGTTTAATGCTCACACCCTGGTCTTGTCAGTACCTGAGGTTTTTTTTTCTTCTTCAGCCTTTTCCGAGATCCTGGTCATTGTAATGGGGGCAGCTGTTTGTTTACATTAAAAAATGATTTAAAAAAAATGTATTCCTAAAAATATCCAAAAGGTTATGCAACATCGGCTGCATGCGACAACTAGCAAGCAGCGGTACGTTTTGGGAAAATATTTGGAGTAGGCCTATGTTAAAAAAATTTAAACAAACGCTGCCCCCATTAGAATAGGTCATATCTCGGAAAGGACTGAGGTGAAAAATGTGGCATCACCGGGTACTGGCAAGTCAAGGGTAGCGTGAGCAATAAACAGCATATTGAAATTGACTGAAGTGGTCCTTTAAGCACTGCAATCTATGACATGAAATGGTCCTTGAGGTCTGAACTTTGATACTAAGTTGACATGCATGGACTTAAGGTTCATAGGTACTGTTTATAAATTGAATAGACTTATACTTTTTTATTGTTATTATTATTATTATTATTATTATCATTATTATTATTATTATTGTTATTATTATTATTATTATTATTAATAACAATAATAATAATACTATTGTCAACTTACAACTTGAAGAATTTCCATAAGTGTAAATTCTGAATCCGCTCAATAGATAAGATGTTCCATCCTGCCATCGTCCTGTTGAAGAGACTGAAGACTGTGGAGTATTCTGGTGATGATGTCTCCAACATTATTCTCTGGATAAAGAAGAAGAATTAGAGAAGAATTAAGGAAAAGCCCTACCAAGCTGAAACTCCAGTGGACCACAAACTAAAACCTCCCTCCCCATATTGTCATTATAAGTCAACCCATATCTTGCTTTTCCACACCCACAGTCCATGCTTCCCCAAATATCCAGTCCATCTGTCCCAAATCCACAGCCCATGCTCATGTATTACAGCAAGCGTTTTGCTGTTAGGCCCTCGATATGCTTGCTGCAGGATATAAGTGCATGGGCACGTTTCGTTCAGGCATGTTCGAGCATGAACGCGTTGCTGTGTGTAATTAATGTCTAATTTGCGGGTGTTACATTGCACATGCAGAGGCACATCTTGTCACCAGGCTAGTCAGGCAGCCACTTGGGGGCCCCAAGCCATACATGGTGAATAAGAGCTAAGACTTTACACTAAAGTAGTGGCAGTTTGTCGCTAATATACATTCTTTAGAATTTTCGCTTGGGGTCCCAATTTACCCTGGAATCGCCTCTGAGCACACGATTGTGTTCGGTGCAATACTTTCAAAATCTCTGGGGGTGATCGTAATACAGGCAGTTGCACGCACTCAACGACAATGATGGCAACTTTTCAATAGCATCTCTTTGAGCTTGTCCGAAATTAGCCTTTCGCAAAACCCCTCCCACAAACGGACGCCAACCAATCCGAACTCAGCAACGGTAACAAAGGAGTTTAGAACTTGTCGGAGGTCCGTCAAAAACCTGCGATTTTAGGCAGACATACAACGTGTGCCTATGGCACCGTCACGGTCCCACACCATCTGAAGATTGATTAGGACCTCGTTTTTTCACTTTCCCGAAGCAAAAACCTCAAGCGGACTGATAACAGGAATGGATTAAGCCAGTGATCATATTTAAAAGTAGCAGGCTAACTGTCTTCGTAAATCGTAAATCGTCTTGTTTGCTAATATAGCCCCCTTCCCCCTTGCATTTAGCTGGCAGAAAACGTACCCTAAACAAATAATCAATGCATCGCTCAGACTTAAGGACAATATTATATGATATTATAGTATTGGATTCACGGCATTATGATTCAAATTTTATTGGGAAACTACTAGTTGCGTTGTTTAATATACGCCAAATGCACAGCCCACGGAGCAGCCCCCACCCTCTCTCCTTCCCGGTTTGTGTCTGTGTATGTGTCGAGTTTGACAGCAAAAAAAAAAGTAACACTGAAATGGGGCTTCGCTTGTTCCAACCTTGTTATGACCTTGTCATCTAAAACCATTAAAGTGAACAGAAGAGAGATGCCCAGTGTGACTGCCCAAGAGCTGCGCTGTGTGCCCAAAGCCCGTCAAAGGTCTTGGAGGACAGCTGCAATGTCCCAGTTTACACCAAGCACTATCAAAATGTCCTGGTTACAGACATTACATCGCCATCATCAAGTTGTTGTATTTCACAGTTGAATATGGCTTCTAGTAATCAGCGTGTGTAGGCCTATACAAGAAGTGTAGAAGTAGTGTTCACATTTCCTATGAAACGCAGCCAAAACGTGTGCCTGGTTCAAAGTTTTTGACGGACGTAGCAACAATAACTAGGGGGCATGGCTTTTGCGAAAGGTGAATTGGCAGAAGAAGACCTGAAGGTCGAAACGTTGCTCTATTAAATACACAGTAAGACAAACAGTGTCGCGGACTTCTTTTTCACTTGGATTAACTCAAAAACTAATCAACAGATTTGGATGAAACTTTGTGGAGTTGTTAGTAATGAAACAAGGAACAAGTGATTAAATTCTGGTGGTGATCCGGATCACAAACAGGAACCAGGACCTCAAGTGAAGAGAAAATCCGAAGTGCTCAGGGAATTGTTCAGAAAAAAATCTTGAAGGTGCTCTGAAGGAACCAGGACCTTGTTAAAGATTCCCTCAGCAGGATAACTGAAAAACTAATCAACGTATGTGGATTTTGTGGATTTGTTGGTAATGACCCAAGGAACAAGTGATGAAATTCTGGTGGTGAACCAGGACCTTTTTAAAGATTCTTCACCATTGCTGGCCTATTAATCTAGACGCCCCTAGTGCAAATTGAATTGTGGGCCAGGGCAAACATTCCAGTTTTAAGTCCACAAAAGAAGGCAGAAAGAGACGGTGTAATATAGTCAAATGTTCTATCATGCAGCTTCCTTGGCGGAGGTCTGCGCTCTCTGAGTGCTTCTAGTTTGTTTTGTTTTCCTTGCGGTACATTTAGTTTCCGGATGGCTCTCTGGCCCTTGGATGATACTGTATTGTCTGTACTGGTCTTATAGTTCTAAAGCATGTATGTGCACGTGGTGGTGTGCAAAATGTAAGGCGAACAGCATGTGTATCAAGGGCCTTATTATGACAGGGCAGGTGGACTGGAAGAGGTCGACAGGAAATGGTTTGAAGGGAGAAATGGGAAACAGTCAGGAAATGAGCTCTAGCCAGAATCAAACTTAGGTCCCCGGGGTAACACTACAGTGCCTTAGCCAGAGAGTCTATAACAGGGGCACTCGAAATTGTCAAAAATGTTCCTCCTCTGACCCAATTAAGAATAAAACTCAAATAAATCAACAACACACACCAAAATATGATTATTATTTTTGGAAAATGTTTTCAAGGCCCACTTGGAATACCTTCAGGGCCCACCAGTGGGCCCCGGCATATTTTTAGTATGCTACTGTCAATTGAAAAAATGTGTAGACAAAAAAAATCGTATTTAAAATTTGGGGCGAAAAAACAATCAAGTAAAAAAAAAAAAAATCAATTAAAAAAATCTAAATGATCAACAGATTCCAGCTAGAACGTACAGTATTTCTTGACACAGCACATCATAAAGTGTACTCCTACCTCATATCCTACTGTAGGCAACAGTTTAGGGTCCCAGTAAATTGGTATACTGCTGTACTGTTCACTGCGAAAGAAGAAGATACTTGGACAATCTGGATATATAAATCATGTCAGAGCACCTGTACCATAATAAAATTCTTGTTAAGATACTATGCATTTACAGTTAAAAGACATTATTATATGGTGTGACGTCATCGGTCGAATGCTCCATTCATTTCAATGCGGCTCCCCAACATTCGGACGTCTGTTATGTAAGGGTTAACGTTCGGTGAGAAGGTCGCTACCGTGGAATAGCAGCACGACAGAGAGAATCTTTAGACCCCGACGCGGAGCGAAGGGGTCTTGTTCTCTCTGAAGTGCTGCTATTCCACAAAGCGACCGACTCGCCGAAAGTTAACCCGCTTATTATATGGATATACTTAAATGACTCACACATGGCGGGGACATTTCTTTAGGCCTATTTAATGTTAAGATTGTTGCTGCGCAAAACAAAACAGTGCCGTTGTGGAACACCGCTAGGCAACAGCTAGGTAGCCAGGACAACAGGTGTTGTCTATCACAGCAGCTGATTAGAGTCTTGTTGAAAAGTCGCTTTAGCAGTGAAAAGTCTTGTTGCCATTGACAGCGGTCTGTTATAGACCAACCCGTCCGTTATCGAAAAATAACAGACGTGCGAACGTTGGGGAGCCCCATTGAAATGAATGGAGCATTCGACTGATGACGTCACAACCATATAATAATTTTCAATAACGGACGGGCTGGTCTATATCAGACCGCTGTCAATGGCAACAAGACTTTTCACTGCTAAAGCGACTTTTCAACAAGACTCTAATCAGCTGCTGTGATAGACAACACCTGTTGTCCTGGCTACCTAGCTGTTGCCTAGCGGAGTTCCACAACGGCACTGTTTTGTTTTGCGCAGCAAATAGCAGCACTTCAGAGAGAACCAGACCCCTCCGCTCCGCATCGGGGTCTAAAGATTCTCTCTGTCGTGCTGCTATTCCACGGTAGCGGCCTTCTCGCCGAACGTTAACCCTTACGTAATATAGCAATTGTATTCTATGAATTGCATTCCATTCAGATAATATTCATATAATAAACTAATGTATGCTCAAATGCACAATTATAAAGCAATTTAACCATTTTTCAAAAACTCACGAGGCATTCTGAAACATCGGTCGTCTTCTTACACGTCTTGCAACTTTAGTTCTCATATTTTTCAGGAGCATATCTATAGGGTGGATATCCCACAGAGCAGACACACAGAAACACTTTATACAGCAGAAACATATTACCAGAGTTAAACCATATACTAAAAAAATATTCATTAAGCACATAAAAAAGACTATAAAAAGGAAAAAAAAAACATGACCAATATGGCTTTGTAAGCCTGAGAACGCCATACCAACTGTGAAATGGCAGCACCATGCTGCTTTTTTGCAGGACGAAATGTAAGGGCCAAAACATACCAAGGCGGAACGGAACGGTCGCAGGACGGACGCGGTCTTTCTGCTTAGTTTTGGCCGGCGTGCTTTTCTCTACCTTGCACACTGACAGCGTCGGCGTGCGCGGCCAGTCCTGTTCAAAACCCTCCCCACAGCTAAAGCTAGCGTGCTACTTTGCCATTCATTTGAATGAGACACCGCCGGTTGCCGGCGTGAAAAATACGCTGGAGTTCTATTTTCCAAATGCAGCGCGGCGCGGGGCCGGCTCCCGCGCCGCTGACGCCCGACTACCGCCGGTTGGTGTGTAAGGACAGATAGGTTTCAATGTATTTTCACCGACACCAGTAAAAAACGCGGCCGCTCCGCCACGCTTTACCGCCTTGGTGTGCAAGACCCCTCAGTCTGCACAAGTTCTGTCAGGAAGACTATAATACCGTGTCTCCTTAAATTATGGTCTCAAATGGGTCCTGTTGCAGAAGAAGTAGTTCATATACACCACGCTCTACACACCGAACTCTACACTTCTGCTACTATGTAAAAAATAAAAAGAAGAAGAGAAGAACCAGAGTGCAATCCACTTTTTCACCTTCTCAAATGGGTCTTCCACATGGACACTGATACAAAACATACCGCCATACTGGTTGAAATGGCTTGAGGTCAATGGTCTGTCACCTACAGATTCGCCAGAGAGCTTTTAGGGGCTCCCCCATAGTGGACAGCTTAAGGCTCTAATAGAGACTTGTCATTTCTACAATGCATCACCTGTGCTCTGACTGGAATGAAAGAGTCAGGCACATTAATGTAACACAGTGGTTCTCAACCTTTTTTCAACACCCACTTATCAACCTATCAACACTGCCTGGACCTCATCATAAGCCTCCCAACGTCCCCTTGACCTGTCCTCATCATAAGCCTGCCAACGCCCTTCTCAGTTTAAGAAAATAAAATGGAGTAATAACTGGACTGTAACTAAGCACCACCCCCTCTCAGCTGTGTCTTCCTCAACAGCCCACATCCTTTTCACAACTACAGGATTTGTCTTTGGTCATGGTCATTTAAAAAAGTGGTTCAGGGAGCATGACACATAATTTAAACATGGATTTCACATGGATTGGGGAGTTATTATAACGATCATAATTTTCCTGTTGTGTTTTTTTTTATTTATTTCAGCACAAAATAGAGACTTAATTGTGATAATCTACATGCAACAACCATCACATACATGTAGCCATTCAGGGGGTACTAAAGGAAGTTTAGAGGTTTTTGTGATATTTGACATGTTTCTATTGAATCAAATAAGGGGGTTCTAAAGTGGAAGTAACTCATAAAAGTTTTGTGTAATTGGTGTAAAATAAATGAACAAAATAAATAACTAGTAGTTGACACTATGCATAGGTTTAACAAAATGTAGCTTACTGTACCTGCAAAATTCAGTTCATATTGTTTGCTCCCAGCAGTGACGTTTGTTGTTTTTTTACCACTAAGATATCGCGTCTCCAGCTCTGCATATTTCTGCAGAGAAAGACAAACAGACAGACTGTCACCAGATAATACAAATTCTGATTATGCTTCCAGTGTGATCATTATGCATACAACCGTGTGAAGCGAGTGCACATACAGTACTTCCTGCAAAGCTACTAGAGCTCCATGTTCAATATTGAGGGTATTGTGGGCAGATAGCCAATGAGGTATAAAACAAAGAAAAAACAGTAGGTTTCGATTCTACCATGACCTTATGACTCTGATGAGGTCAGAGTCCCCGAAGCAAGAGATTGCCCCTAATGGGGCATGCATATTCATCTCTGTACCTTCAAGTGAGTATAACCTTGTGCGAAATGGACATGGTCTCCATATATATAATTACGCATGAAGTCTATATGGAAACCATGTCCATTTCAAAACAATATACATTTTGAAGGATAAACAATATGGTGATGTTTCACTTCAAGTAGTATTTCTTATTTACTTCTATGCAGTGACAAATAGACTAATTACGTACATGTTGCCTAATGCCACTTACTCTATACTGTTTCCATTTGCCATCTGCCTCTTCCCAGTACCACACCCACTCAGAATGGCCCAGTGGGAGACGACGAATCTTAGCCGATCCACAGGTCATTTCGTCAAAGTCTATGTGTGAGAGTCCGGCACTAAAGAAGGAAATAATTAAGTTATCTGCATTGAAATGAAGATGAAATGGTCAGTGACATACAATGAGGGAATCCGCCATCAGGTTAACACAAATGCAGTCTATATTTTTATTAGTATTTCATTTTGTTTCATGCAATTTCCAAGAGATTTCTTATCATGCTTTTACAAACTGAAAGGCTGGTTGTGTTTGAAAATGTGAAATGTAAGTATCATTATAACGTCAAAAATAAGAATGTTGGATACTGATTTTCAGTTGCACAGTGTGCTAGTGACCTCACTTGAAAATAGATTTCTTAAAGGTGCACTGTGTCATATTTCTAGTTGTTAATTTCCAGAATTTATGCTGCCCATTCATAAATGTTCCCTTTTCCATGACTACTTACTACTACCACCAAATTCTAAGTATGTATTATGACTGCAAAATTGCATGAAAAGGGGGATCTTCTTCATGGTCCACCATTTTGAATTTCCAGAAATAGCCATCTCTAGCGAATAGACCAGCCCGACGCGATTGAAGCGACAGAGAATCGATTCTGTGCAGCAACTAGCGATACGAGCAATTGAAGCGACTAGAGCAGTGCTTCCCAAACTTTTTTACATGACGTACCCCTTGGAGCACTTCATGTCCATCCGCGTACCCCCCCCCCCCCCCCCCACAAAAAAAAAACACCAAGCAAAAAAAAACTGTGGAGCTCTGCATCCAGTTGAAGTGACTGAAATCCTGTTTAATGTCAGTCGTCTGCTACACACAAGCAACACAAATAAAAGCAGAGGGAGGGGTCGCTTTCGAAAGTAGGCACAGTTAGGCCTATATTTTTGTTCTCCCGCGGCGTCAGCCGGCTTTAATAGGCCTATTAACGGCTGATGATCAACATTCAATGTAACAAGGAAGGATTGACTTCACATACTTCCTGTTGTGAAGGGTGCTTGCTGAATAATGCTCAGAAATTATATTAATTTTGGTGCTCTTGTGAATATAGCCTAAAAGACGAACAGATTGTTAAAACACCACGTTGCCTGCAGAACAGAGGTCTCAGCTGTCAATCAATACCGTCAAGCGCGCAAGGAAGAGAGAAGGAAGGGGAGAGCCAGAAAGTAGTTTTCCAACTTAGTCCTACAGCTTTCCAACCTGACTGCGTGTTCAGTGTTCCGTGCCCGTTTGACCGCGCCAAGTTAAACGAAAGTGATTTGACGACACGGTCACCATTAAGTGCTCTTATCCAGCCATAGCCCAATTTGCGCGAAAGAGAGGTTATTATAGCTATAGCGGCCAGGCACACACGCAGCATGGCGGATGGAAATTACTCCTTTGTTGTGAAAAACATTTGCGCATTTCAATTCGGAGGGAAAATGTTGCCTTCTGTAGGCTATGCGCACAAGTCAAACAACAAAGTGGTCCGTAGGCCTACGTGCCAGCAGGTGGACCGCTTTAGGGAAAAAAAACACGTCTTGATTTAGGAGCCCTATACTTGGCGTAGGCCTAATGTAGATGACTCTCATGAAGTGTTCATTATATATTTATGTAGGCCTAGCACATTTTTTAAAAATGTAGGCCTATTGATTATGCCAGACTAGGCCTACATTTTCCCTCCTAGGCTACGACCATGCGAGCAGACGCGTAATGAGAACATGGCGTTTCCTACATTTGCATGTAGGCTATTAGTTCTTCCCTCCTCACCTACAACTTTGTACATGCATAGTAAAGTGCTGGGACTGATTGCAGGGTTACTTTTTTATTGTATTAAGCCTACGTTGCCATTATTCTTTGCCATTTGATTTTTTTCCCCTGCATTTTTTTCTTTTAAATTCCAAATCTTTTCCCGTACCCCTTGCAATGACGTCCCCTAGTTTGGGAAACACTGCACTAGAGTATGTCCGTTAAATGCAGAACGCAAGCATTACAACATTTCCATTGGCTGTGGTTACTGACCTCTATACAGTTATTGGCTGTGGCGGCTTGTTGCTGAACCGCGTCATAGCTCATTTGCATAACAGTTCAACTACAAACTGTCGCTCATTGCACGAATCGCCTCTAGTCTCTAGAATCGCTTTTGTTGCGCGACTCAATACAAAGTCAATTACTTCCGTCGCTCGCCTCACTCAGTTTATTATTAAATATTCATGAAAAGATCAAGTTTGGTAAAAGGCAGCACCATTTCAATGACCAGCATATTGCAGTAGCCTACCCTTTCTGGCCACATTCTACACAATGCATCTTTAAGGAGATTGTTTCATAAGGAGATGCAATGTTTCTGTTTAGAGAAATACAAATGCTGAGGATGCCTGACATTTTCTAAATATTTATTTGACAAATTATTCCATAACCGTTGAAATATACAACTTTTGGGCAAGAAGGTCTTAAAGAACCTCATCTGCATCAAGCACGCAATGCAGCCAGCACATTAACAAGTACTCACAAAGTCAGGCATATGATGTAGCTAGCAAGCTAACAAATGCCATAAGCTGTAATTGCCACAAGCTGACTTGCAAAAATACTCGCAAAGTGGGCAAGCAAGTAGTCAAGCAAGCACTATGCCATGCGGACAAGCCGGCAGGCAGACAAGCAACTAAAACACTGTGACAGTCCAGGTTTATATACCGGTGCTAGAGAAACATATGACTCCAGTGATTATGTATTTTGCATGTGCAAGCAGTAATGGTCTAATGGAATCATGACACAACAGGCTTTAGTAATCAGTTGAGGCCAGGCACTAATTGACAGATTATCTGGGATGGTCCTGCTTGCTGCCGGCAGAGAGGCTTTATGGGTATAATGAGAGAGGGTCGGTGGGAAACGGGGAAGGCAGCTGTCCTTCCAGTGAGCTAACTGGACAGCGAGTCATGAAGTTGTGGATCAAAATTAAAAATTGCTTTATTTCCTCCCTTGTCAGTTGACTGCATTTGTCGGCGTAACAGGGATATTTGAGGGCAGCATCAGATGCTGACTTGGCTGCCTTATACCCAAAATGCTGTGTGCCACCTCCCTCTCAACCGGAAACCTGAAAAACAAACATGGCTACTATCCCAGGCTAATACCTTATCATACTCTTTAATCTGACACTTATGTATGTAGATATTGAGAATCTAAGGGATACATCAACATTGTAGTATCTAAATATGCGGTCGCTAGATCGATTTATATCGCTAACGTGATGAACGTAATTTCTGCCATGGAATCGCCGTAGCATCGGCTGCGCAGGGCAGCGCACTCATTAGTGCTGTTTGTGACGGCTGCCTCACCAGCTTATCTAATCAGAGACCTGTTCATGTAGGAGGGGAGTCATCGATTCACTGCCTCTCGTTTCGAATCGACCCAGAGAAATGTCCTGACTTTTTCCGGGTGGTACTGTCCACTAAGTGACGCTAACAGAGGAGCGCAGAGGCAGGTAGAATCAAAGAAGGTGGATCTAACAAGTAGCGTCATTTTGTTTCTTTTCCAGTATACTTTATATCGGGTGAACGGCCCTTGAGGAGACCTTCAGTTAGGAGACCTTCAGAGTCCTGAGGTAGAGAATAGTTCCCTTAGCGCTGTAGATGGCGGTAGTGCACTTCTTGTGCAAACACCTCAAAAAGAGAAGAAGAAGTAGGGAACAACTCCCCCTTAGGAGACCCAACTTGAGCACACGCTTTTGCATTGCGATATCTTGCTCTGATTCAGTATTTTTGGTTAGAATGAATGGGGTCCTATGGAGCTCAACCATAGATGCTGCCATTGCTTGGGAGATGATTCACTGTAAAAGATTGTCGTGATTTCACATTAGAATTCTACATCAAGAAGATGTATATACCAGTTTACTATTCACTGCTGTAATGTGCAATGCATTGTGGGATATCATATAGAGTACAATTCACAATTGTAAATGTACAGCAGCACATAATACTTTTTACATCATACTGTTGTAAAGATCTGTTTTGTCAGGGCTGCTGTCCTAATGCAAATGTATGCAAAGCCACATGCAGAAATTATGGAGCTCAGGTCACATTCTGATTGGATGCTTTTTAAACATGCATACAGGCCTGATAGAGGTGGAGAGGATTTGAACTGATTTGAACTCTTCAATCGCACACACCTGGTCATGAGCAAGGAGGTAGACATAGGAGGGTTTACAGACATCATCGGAGCGTAGTACGGAATGATAGCAAGGGGAGTCCAATTTTCTTCTTCCATGGTCAAATTGGAAGCATGGTAAAGTGTGGAACAGGTCATAGGATACAATAGTGAATGTTTGTCACCTGTCCTTAATTATCCCCCACAATTAATGCTGACCGACAGCTGCAGTAAATTTGGCCACAAACTGAGCACTGACAACCGGATATTCTCTTTCGACCAAATTTGTGGAGTACAAATTTTGTCCATCATGGCATCACACATACTGACCATGTGCACCATGTCATTAAGCATAAATGTATTAGTTGTATGACATTAAAGCAACACCTTATACTACGAAGCCAATTGGAGCCAATATGGATTGGAGCCAATTTTGGTCCCCTGGGGGAAATTCTTTCTCTGCATTTATCCCATTTGGGCAAGTGAATCACATTGAAGTACACACAAGTACACAGCTGCCTGCTGAGTGGCGCCCGGGGAGCTGTGTGGGGGTTAGGTGCCTTGCTCAAGGGCACTTCAGCTGCGGTCCGGTCGGGCATTGAACCGGGAACCCTTGGGTTGCCAACCCAGGGCTCTAACCACTGAGCCACGACTGTCCCCAACTATTACACTGTGGCCAATGCATTTTCCATTGAGTGATACTGCTTATCCAATCTACCTTCTTTGCTCATGAGCCAGCTGATTGTAAATGACGTCCAGGTGCGCTAATTTCAGCTCAGTGCAATTCAAAACGGGCTTCTCTCTGCTAAAAGGGCATGGGAGAAGCCAATGATGGTTTGTCCATTTATACAGACGATGGGCAGGTCAGAGCATAAACGATGCTCAGGTGTGGCAGCCCCCCTGTGGTCCAATTTGGCTTTTTGATGGCTTCGGCAACAGAATATATCTCAAAATCCCATGAGAAGGAATGGAATGGCCCAGGACCATTATTTTCAAAGACTGAATGTTGTGAAGTTTCCAGTGTTTGCGTTGGAAGTACGCAACAATTAGCTGGCAACTTGTTGCTAGCATTTTGGTGTAATTTTACAACAATTAGCTGGCAACTTTTTATTGCCAGCAATTTGCTTTAATTTTACTTCAATGAGCTGGCAACTTTTCACCAGCAATTTAATTCAATTTCACACCAATGAGCTGGCAACTTTTTTTGCCAGCAAATTTGTTGTAATTTTACAACAATTAGCTGGCAACATTTTATTGCCAGCAATTTGCTTTAATTTTACTTCAATGAGCTGGCAACTTTTCACCAGCAATTTAATTTAATTTCACACCAATGAGCTGGCAACTTTTTTGCCAGCAAATTTGTTGTAATTTTACAACAATTAGCTGGCAACTTTTTATTGCCAGCAATTTGCTTTAATTTTACTTCAATGAGCTGGCAACTTTTCACCAGCAATTTAATTTAATTTCACACCAATGAGCTGGCAACTTTTTGCCAGCAAATTTGTTGTAATTTTACAACAATTAGCTGGTAACTTTTCACCAGCACTTCAACTCAACTTCACCTTACTGGTGCAATGTGCAATTAATGAAGATTGGCCAACAGGCTGGCCCACTTGAGCCATGAAACTTCCCACACATTAAAAGGACAGGTGTTTCAGTTATTTTGTCCAACCACTGTGTAGACAATTCCACATATATATGGAATGTTTACTTATAAACATGGATCAGAATGAAAACTTTTTGGAACTGAAAACCAATCCATTTAAGAATATCCTTATACTTTTTTAAACACTATCTTAGAAGGAGCCCAGTCTGTTTTTAAACTGTAGTTCTAGAGCAGGAGCATCAATGAATGGAACATTCTAGGAACTTGTTAGCTTTTTGATACAGATCTCTCTTGTTACTCTGTTGACACACTCTATACCTAACCAATCTGTCAATTAGTGCCTTGCCTCACTTTATTACTAATCACTTTCATGCCGTGATTCAATGATTGCCAGCACCTGCCCAATGCCTGATTACTCTGGTCACATGGTTCACTTGCCCCACTATATAAACCTGGACTGTCACACTGCTTTGGTTGCTTGTCTGAATGGCACAGCATAGCACCTGACTCACTGGCGCTCACTGGTACTGGCAATCAATTGATTAGCCGACTAGATGAGTGGTTGGTTTGTTGACAGGGTGGCTGACAGCATAGTGCCAGTTGACCAGCTAGCTGCCTGGCAGGTTGACTGGCAGCCTGTCCGCCTGGTCAGTTGACTGGCTTGCTGCCTTGCTTGTTGACTGGCCAGCTGTCTGTCCGGTTGACTGGCTGCCTGGCTGGTTTAGCCAGGCAGCCAGTCAACCAGCCAGTGAATCGAACAGGCAGCTGGTCAGTCAACCAGCCAGTCTGTCAAGGCCAGTTGGCTACCTGGCCGGTTAACTGGTTGGCTGCCTGACAGGTTAACTGGTTGGGTTGTTTCATCTTTTGAGAGCCATCTTGTAGCATAGCATGTTTAATGCTGCTTTTTGCATAATATTAAATTTAGGCCACTTGATTGGATTGACATATGTATATCCATACAGTCCTTATTGTGACTGTTTTTGAACCCCCCTTTGAGATGACTTGACAAATGAAAGTCCACTTGAGGAAACTATCACTGTCACTGTGACAGCACTATGCTGAGTGATTTATCATTTGTACCTCACCCATGCTAGGCTGAACTTGAAGACGTATATGCTTAGAGCAGAGTGGCATTATGGTACCATGCTATCTCAGTCATGGTGGAGGATGGGGACGATACTATGTTGAAGGCATCTCAGACATGGAGGCGGGCAGCGGGGGTGGAGGCGGGAGGAGGCGGGCGGATGAGGGGGCAGGACATGTGCCATGGTCAGAGTAGTTTTGAAAACGGAACATTGTTGTAATTTTAAACGACTGGCCGGCAACTCTTTCTTTTGCCAGCAATTTGTTGTAATTTTACATACATTTGCTGGCAATTATTGTCCATTAATTAGCTGTAAATTTCAGCTTGAAATCTTTTACAGTGTTGATATCATGTTTTCATTTTAATTTCCCCAAAGGCAGGATAAAGTATCCTTTCAAACAGCACCGTTTGAATTTTAAAACTCGTTTGATCTTTATAAAATATGTCTTCATTGTCAATATTATGTCACGAGTGGCTTCACACACTGTGGTTGGATTGGTCGACCGGCTGCATTGCTGTGATCACGACTGCCATAGAGCAATTTCGTTAGCAAAATGATAACAGAGGCTGACTCATAAATGCCAAAGCTGTAAGAAATCAGAAGGATATGACTCCTAGGTTATTGTACATTTCATTTAAGTTCACATCGGTTTCTCAGAACCGACGGTAATATTGTCAGGTCTCAGCCGACAGCGAGCACAGTTATTAGCACCAACCTTATGGGCTGTGCTTGCTCGACAGCGCTGCTAGGTGAACAGCAGGCACGGGTTGGATGACGAGTTTGGACACTGTATGTAACCCCACTGTGCTGCCGGCCAGAGTATTAGAAGTTCTTGGAATGTTTCATTCACCATTTTATCACTTTTAGTGGGGTGTTTTATGTACAGATATACCTAAGATCAACCCACCCAAGTGAAGTTAAATGAAAGAAAGGTAATCATATCAAATCAACAAATGTGCTTGATGTTAAATGCATTTGATTAAATCTGGTGGAACTACTTTCCATAAATTTCTTATTCTGATCCGACAAATCCTTAGGTACGTTTGATTTCTTGCAAGGTATCCGATCCGCATACAACATTGGTCGACGCTGTAAGAAATTGAACACACCTCCATTTTGGATGGTATAACCAAAGAGGGTAAATTAAAGACAGAGACCTTAAGTCTATGTGTCTGCATGGGAAAGTAAGAAAGTAAGAAACGTAATTTCAATTCTTTGTATGACAAGCGCATGTACAGAAATAATAATAACAACTAGATGGTATAGCTGCAAGCAGCAATTCGGGGCCAAGCAGGAAATCCTCAAGCTGCCACGGCGACAGAGAGAGCCGACCAGGCAGACAGCCAGAGGCACGCACAGTGAATTTACACAAGCAGAAATGTACCTCCAAATTTGACCCCTTTTGCTAACTGCAGTACCCCTTAATGGCCAGCTCTGCCGGTGGCGGTAGGGTGTTCGAGGTGAGGGCCTACAATTTTTTTATGAGTACTCAGCAGACTGTGAAGAATGTTTTCATCAAAATCCAACTCAATTCGTAGGAAAAAGCAAATTTTTCAAATTTCACAAAATCCAAAATGACGGACATTCTATAATTGCTTGGCCCAAGGATTCCAACGGTACTACCAGATTTCAAATCGAGCGTACGGTTCAAAAGTTACAGGCAAAAATGTAGCTAAAACAGAGGGTTTGAGCTAGAGACCTGTAATTTCTTGTGGTAGGTCATGTGATAGACAAGAACATGTGTGGGAATTTTCAGAACTGTCGACTGTCGACTTTTAGGCCGTTTTTGAGTTGGCTGTCACAGCCAAAAGAAAAGATTTGCGCAAAATCCACTCAGTGACTTTAGTTTAGCTTGGTCCAATGATCATGTGTACCAACTTACAGGAATTTTAAACAACATTTGAGGTTAAAATAGCAATTTTATTGATATTAACAAAACATGGCGGAAAAACTATCCAGGCGGAAAATGACGTCACAGGGCGTCAGGATGCGTTGGATTTGTCTCGGCCCAAGGATTTTTTGAAAATTGGCCCAGCGGTTCAAAAGTTACAAGCAGAAATGCTAGTGGCGCTGGAGGGTTGGGGCTGGGGACTTATATTATTGTGGATAATGTTGAGTGGGTCTAGAACCTGTGTTACAATTGTCAGCATTTTTGACCATAATGGTTCTATGGGCTGCCATTGACTTACTAAGGAGAAGAAAGTTGGCTACTGGGCCTTCACCAGCTTCGCTGCTTAGCCCTTAATAAATAAATAAATATATAAATAAATGTATGAATAAATATTAAAAGGAATTCAACTTCTTATTTCATTGTCAGTTTAAATTATTTGAACCCCGAAAGAAGAGTATGTAAAATGGTGGCCAGATTAGGCATTGCAATTATACTGTACATTGCAACGATGCTGCCCATTCCCAAATTTGATATTTTCATGATTAATTACTAAGTAATAAACTAATATTTACTGCTCTGATCAAAATTCACTACGTTTCGCAACTAAAGATGTCTATTACTAGAAATTCAACATGACGGACATGGAGAAGATCCACATTTTCAATAAAATCCTATAAATAAAAATGAATGAAGCTTTGATTAGAATGTTACATTTGTTTGATGGATTTACATCTGACACCAATATGATGAGATTATATAACATTTTCTTTCCTAATTTACATTTTATCTCATTTTTGTAATTATCACTGCATAATATATTTCTACTGAAGAAAATCAGAAGAACAAAAAAAAATCCTACTGTTGTGTTCTGGCAGGATTGCAGTAGTCTCGCTCTATTTCCTCGTTGTTGGTCAGATCCAGCCACTGGTCATTCCTCCCTATCTGCCACTGGTAACTCATCCTGGCCAAAGTCTGCATACAGAGGAAAATGTCACACAGAAGATTAAAATAAAAGTTAAAATTAAAAAATAGGAAGTGGCCTGACCTAATGGTTAACAAGCTGGTGTTTCTAAGTGCATTTGATGTAATCCATGTGTGGTCAGTTACATAAATGACACAAGTAAACCACTGTAAGCTGTATTTGTTACAAAGTATTTGCAACTCATAGCAGCATTGTCAATTTCATCAGTGGCTGTGAAAGTCACTGCAATCCCACAGTTAACAACACACTGCTGCACTTACAATAATCCAGAAACAGATCTCATCGCTGATGAAATGATCCTCTCTGATCCAGTCCCAAGTCGGAAATTACTGAACCATTCAACAAATTATGAAAGTTGTTACGATGTAATCAAACTGTGAGAGAAGTGTATGTATGTCCAAGACAAATTTCCTTCGGAACCATTAAAAAGAATCTTGAATCTTGAATTTCTAGAGTCTTCCAGGTGATCTAGTAGGATTGTTGTACTTGCCCTGCTTCACCTGGGTACTCCTCTCACCTTTGTGGCGACAACCTGGTCACTGATCCAGAACAGAATAATAAGGGTGAAAGAGGGCATGTCTTGAAAAATTGCTGGCACATTTAGTAATTGCATCAACCATGAATGTCTCTGTTTATTTTGCCCCCATCGTACTGCACGCAAGCTAAACATGTGCCGAACTGAAAAGTGAACTAGTGATATAAGGGGCAGGTGAAATGTTTGTGAAAAATAGAATTGTCTGCCCCAAAATGACTCACTTCCCATCTCAATGATTCTGTAAAGCAGTGTGTATGTGTATGTGTGTGCGTGTGCGTGTGCGTGTGCGTGTGCGTGTGCGTGTGCCTGTGTGTGTGTGTCCTTTTTTTTCATTGCTATGGTTTTCACTTCTCTTTCCCATTAAAATGTAGCCTACTTGCACAGCCAAACATGTTCTACTTGTCTCGTGTGTCTATTTGGACTGTGAATTGGGGGCTGTGGCATCAACTTGTTAAAGGACTTGTTTTGACAAGTTGGAGTATGGGAATGTTGGCTGTTTGATGCCCTCCCTGTCTTGTCTATTACATTGTAAGAAATTCACAACAGCGACGACTGTCTAGTCACTTCTTGGACCTGGGCAGTTTGACGCTGAAAAAAAAAAAAATCTTCAGATTGTTATGTCTATCTTTTTATGGAAACATTTAAAATATCACATTAACACATTTATTATTCACGTCAATTTCATTAAACACCCATACTGTATGTTAAAATTCCATAGAGAGAATAATGATCTGTCACTTGGTTACCAGGACACATGTTTGACAAAATAAATAAATAAATAAATGTGTTTATCCTGTAGATGAAAGAAAGATAAGGAGACAATATTCTGTTGAATTGTTTATTCTGAATGTATATGAGGATACGTCTGTACAGATGCATCTAAGAGGCAGGATAACCAAGTGTGAGTTTTTGTCTGAAATAACTGTGGACATTATATGACAAGAGCCACCAGTATTGCTCTGTTTTCTCTGCACACACTTTCTTTCTTTCTCTCTCTCTTGCTCAACCTCTCACCCCCCCCCCCCCCCCCCCCCCCCCCCCCCCCCCCCCCCGTGGGTGTTACTGAAAACAATGCAACAACTCCAGCCTCCAAAGTGTCTAGACTAGAACCTTTGGTTGTTTGTTATGGGGTTTGGCACATATTAGTGGTTCATTTCTTATAAGACTTTATAATATTTGTTTGGGCAAGTTCTGTGAATTTCTTGTTCCAGGCGTCTTCTCCGCCTTTGGCATAAACACTTTCCAGTTTCCATTTGGGCTCAGGCTTATCTTGTGTGTCACAGAATGATAAACAGATAACTTTGCTGTGAGCCTGCATTTTGTCAATGTGCCAGTAATTTTCCAAACATCCAGTCATGCATCATTTCCATATATGCCATTGGAGCATGTGATCTCACCCGTATTGTCGTTCCACCATGTGTACTTGTATCCACCCTGTCAGTCCCTCTCCTTTCTTTCATTTTAAAAGTAAATGTAAAAGCACACTGTGTGAGGTGCTCATGCAGTCAATTGTTAACGTTACAATAACTTACAATTGTCTTGCTCAGAACTTGATGCAGTAGTGCTACTTTTTTATATTGTTTAATTTTTTAGGGCTTTTATTATTTTTCGGACCGGACAGAGACAGGAAACAAGTTGGGAGATAGAGACGGTGAAGGATTGGGAAATGACTCAAGGCGGAAATTGAACCAGGGTTGTTGGTGTAGCACAGTGTTTCTCAACCTTTTTTTAGGCGAGGCACCCTTTCAATTCATGAAAAATTTCAAGGCACCCCAAACCAACAAGCCGTAAAATGGCATCGCATCCGATACCACACAAGCTTAGAAAAGTAACACATTTGGAGACGTCACATGACCTACGTTCGAAGTTGCAGCTGACTTGGGCGACTTATATTTACTTTGTTTTATAATTGTGCGTAAATGGCAGATAAAAGATTCCACTGACTAACATTACCTTATCAATTTAGACAAATATGTATTATATTACATAATTTATTTATCAGCCACGTTTCCGCGGCACCCCTGTTGAGAAACACTGGCAGTAGCAGTCCAATGCCCAGCCGTTTGAGCCATGGCTGGGACTACTGTTTAAAATTAGAGAAACGTTTCGGCTTACGCCTTCATTAGGGTCATCTCTTGTTATTTTCTGTTGTGTGTTTTTTTTAAAATCCCTCCCATGTCCCACGTCACCAGCCAGGTAAGGCAGGGAGGGCCCGGCCAGGCAGAACAGGTAGAAACAATCTACTGTAAGGGTCATGCAGTGTGTATGTTTAATCTTCATCTTCATAATAGGCCTACCATCTGAGTAACCCCCTCAACCGACAGGTATTCAAATGATGCCCTTTATCAAAAATGATTTGCATGTGATTGGAACACCCTGTCCTGTTGTCATCTTTACTGCCCTGCCACTTCAGCCACTCGCGTTGAACAACCTGTGAAGCAGATCTGCATTGTGTTGGTACAGTAAGTAGTGTTATTTTGAATTTATCTTCATAGGTTACCAATCAACCAGTTATCAATCAATCAGTTACCAATCAATTATTAGCCAACAATTCTCTTTGTCAACCTATATTCATTCATGTAATTCATATAGTGTACCATATGACCACACATCATTACATCTAAGAGCACTTAAAACATTTAGGCTAAGGGTTTTAACACCTTAACCAAGTCACAGTGTGTTTAACTGCTGAGATCAATCAGCCAGTTAAAGTTATTGGAAATTTGTGACATTTGCTGTGTATACTGTATGCAGACTGTGGTGAATGGTCAGATGTCATATCAGTGGCAGATATGGACGAAGTTCCAGTGGAACGACCTTCAAAACAACGAGGAAATAGAGCAAGACTACTGCAAGCCTGCCAACACACAACAGTAAGATTAGATTACATTAAATTACACTTTTGTGACGCTTTTTGAAAAAAAAAATCCAAAGCGACTTACATATATTTAGATACAGGGTATTTTTCATGAGAGCCTGCTCATGGTGCCGTAGGTAGTACTTGTTTTGATGTGTGTGTGTGTGTGTGTGTGTGTGTGTGTGTGTGTGTGTGTGTGTGTGTGTGTGTGTGTGTGTGTGTGTGTGTGTGTGTGTGTGTGTGTGTGTGTGTGTGTGTGTGTGTGTGTGTGTGTGTGTGTTGGGAGCAACAGTGAGCATGTTTTGGAATGTCTCAAGTCAAACGCCACAGCTAAAATTAACATGACATTCTTTTTTGTTTCCTTTCAAAGTGCTGGATCCACACTCATAGATTTTGACACAATGATCTGCAGACTGGAGAAAGTTCGCCGTGTCTCTCTGGGCAACAGTGTGTGGGTGTGGTATTGGGAAGAAGATCAGGACATGTGGAGAGAGTATGAGGTAAGGGGTATCACATGGCATATAAAACCCCATTGAAAATGAATAGGATGTTATGGCTGATGAGTTAGAATGCTCAAATCACCAAATAGCTAAAAGCACCAACGTGTGGTAAAGCACACGGGGGGAGTGTTAGCTGGCTTATGGAAGTAACGACGGTGCAGCTTTAGAAAGACAAAATAAATTTGGCTTCTGTTGATAATAATAAACTCCTAGCCTATTTAGAAACTTCTAAATCCTTCGTTTTCATTTCTACTACTGTAGAGGTTTGGTTACATGTAATTTTTGTGGGGTAGGCTAAAGTTTGGAGATACTGTGAATGCCTGGTAAACTATTCGAAATAACAATAAATAACTTGGCAACTGCTAATGTTCAGCCAGGCCAGAAAACATTAACTTTTGCCCCGATTTCGCCACGATTCGGTACTCGCACAACTTTTTGGGAGTCAGGACGATTTCTTGCTAAATTAGGGTGACCAGATTTTTGTAGTCTAAAACCGGGACACTTCGTGCGTGACTGAAGGACAATATTTGGCGTGCGGGTCTGGGGGTCCTCCCCCAGGAAAATTTGTACTTTTTAGATGCCATTTCCTGCATTCTAATCAATTTTAGAGGGAGGAATGACAAATCGCAACTGACTCCTTCAGACTTTCTATACAAGCGCTGGCTGCCATTAATTGTGGCCGGTAAACATGTAATCTTTTCCATACATTTACCCCGATAGACATGGCGCAATGTAGTGGGTGGCCAAAACCGGGACATATTTGTGTCCCGAGAGGGTTTGCTCGGGACCTGGGACCAGGGCTGGACTGGGCTCTGAAAAGGGCCCAGGCACTTTTTGACGCCTGAGGGCCCGACACTGATGCTTATCGGTATTTATGACATTGTATATAATATAGCCTATTAAAAAGCTCACACGAAAAAATGCTTCATCACTACTCACAATAACCTTCTTGGGGAGATGGTCACAGTGTACCCTCATGTTCCCTTCATCCATGTTTGAGGGTAGGAGATAGAGAGAGGTGGACAACTAACTATTTTCCTGATTATTTTCCTGGCCAGTGAATCTCAATATAAAAGTATTCATACCATTTCCCTGAAGCAAAAACTGAAAACAGGTCCTACAGACACAAACACCTTAACATTGATAAGCAAAGCCATATTTCTCACACACACACACACACACACACACACACACACACACACACACACACACACACACACACACACACACACACACACACACACACACACACACACACACATAACTTGACACCATAATAATAATAAAATGTAATAAAAATATTAATTTCCTAGATGTTTCAACTTCAAATTGCTCCAGTCCACAGATACTGTCAGTGAGCTTACTAAATGGCAACACCACCCCTCCCCTTTCCCAACGCACACCAAAACGGTTCTAGTTGTTGTCTAGAAGGCATAAACTGTAGGTCTATGCAGCTTGACACTGATCAAAAGAGCCCAAGACTGTCATTATATCAGTGGGGTTTTTCTTCCCTACACTCGTCATTTTTTTCACCACAACAAAACCAAGTGACCGCTTATTATTATTGCGTAGTCTTCCAACAGAGATTAATGACGTTACGTACAATAACTACGCATTGAAGCACTGACTTGTATACTATAACAAGTCAGTGCATCGAAGGGTCCAAACCGCGTCGCCTCAACCATCAAGATATTAAACATCCATCCAATCATTAAATGCTTTCCATGGATAAAAAAGCCAATCCGTGACCACCACAGGAAAATTCAACTTATGAAGGCCCTATAAAATATCACATTGCCAACAACAAAGTTAAGCTACATGTTTCAGCTATTACAATAAAAGGAGCGCGTAGGCGTAGCAGCGTCAGCGATTCACAAACAGCACGGAAAGACGGCTTCTTTCTTCATCTACCATGCAAAGAGGCAGATAATGACGTGACATGCCATTAGGAAAAGATTGCAAAAAATACATTTAGTTTAAAATCATAGTTGCAAAAGACACGACAAGCAATAGACTAAAACAAGATATTTGTTGGATTTGAGAAAGTGAACGTAGAGATGTGCCGTAATTAACATGTAATAGCCTACATGACACATACAGTAGCACAGGTGGTTGTGACAGGCAGCTCACACACGTAAAGAGATATGGAAGATTTCTCGCGCAACAATAGGCCTACAAAAAGTTTAAGAAAATAAATCAATACATATTTGTGACTGATTTGAGCGAGTGGGGGACGACATCTTCAGTTTCAGGCAATAGACTACATGGGAAAAACGCCGAGGCGGTGAGCTAATCTGCCTGGCCAGCCAGGGTACGGTAGTTCTTGGGTAGAGGGCAGAAAGACTAGCTTCACTTCAACACAGCATCTCATGACAGCTCAAGGCAAATGGAAGATTTCTATGTGCTGGCGCAACATTACAAGACAAGTGCATGGGAATGTATCAAATGGGTATTGGGTACAAATAACCATGACTGATTTGATTAAGTCAGGATGACAATTTGGTCCGAGGAGGTGATGAAAGGGATGGGAAATTACGAAACGCCGAAGCGGCACATAGCTACACTAGCTGGGTGTGTTGAGGGGGCTAACCTCTCTCTCCCTGGGTCTCGTCTCGTATCCGTCTCTAGTCGTACCTCCCCTGCTCGAATTCATCTCGCCCGCACTTTTCGCCCGCCGCCGCCTCCTCCGCCTCATTCTGCGCCACCTTGCACTCGTTGATGCACCGGCGGCCCTACTGTCCCAACCTGAGGTCCAGCTGTGTGATTCACCACACCTCCCACGGCCACACGAGAGCTACCGGTCCGGAGCTCGAGCTGGTGGTGCTTTTAGCTTTGAACAAGTCAGTGATTTTAGCACATTTTGTCCCGTCTTCTTTTAGTTTTAGTTTTCGCTTTTCCATGCGCTTTTCATAGCCAGTCCTTTCTTTCTCCATATAGCGCCCTGTATCCTCCGCTCCACCACCAGAGTTTTTATTAACCGAATAGCCACCATCCAAGTCAACGAAACTTCGGATGATGATGCATTGCTGACAGACTAGTTGGGTCGAGCGAGCGAGGGCCTGCAGGGAGGGGCGGGCCTTTGAGAAGCTGTACATTTCATTGGACTAGGCCAATGTGCCTCAAGAGAAGCATCCAATGAGCCCCGACGTGTCATTTTTTTTAACGTCACAGACAAAAAAAATAATGTATATATTTTTAAATTATTATTTCGGTCTCTTGAGGGCCCGAAAGACGCGAGGGCCCACCGGGCAATGCCCGGTATGCCAGATGGCCAGTCCAGCCCTGTCTGGGACACACAACTCCAAACCGGGACTGTCCCGGTCAAACCGGGACGTCTGGTCACCCTATGCTAAATCGCAGGTCAATTGTGAGTCTCGCATCCTGCAGTGTAGCCTTCATGTGGTAACGACAAGCGATTTCGCCTCATGATCGTGCAATCGCAGGGTCGCAAGAAAATCAATGTTTGAAATCTTGGTCGTGCCTCGTGACTAAATCGCACAGTTAAATCAGTGCTGCAACCCGATTTGACACTACACATGCAGAAGTTAATAGGGCCGTGCGATTTGCTCTTGATCATGTTCTCATCTCCACCTCAGATGCGCATGTTCCCTCCTCTGCAGCCCGAGGAAACACGTGAGTCGTGTCACACAGTCGGACCATTCTGCTCGCATCCGACCGTCGGCGCGTATAGTGTGAGGACGTGAGTCGTGAGATATGAACTTTTAAATCGCGACAAATTTTCCTCGTGCAGTGTGAGCAGGAGCTTAATACCCACGACTGAAAAAAATCGCACAGTGTATGTCAAACTTAAGGGTGAGCTACTGGATGGATATCACATTTCAAATGGCATTAGGGTGAGTCTACTCCGAACCATCACTTTAAATAATTATAAATTACATTTGAACACCTATCTTTTAAATAAATAATCATTTAACTATTTAAAAAGTTCATACTTTGACGACGGCTTAGGCCAAAATGTCTGTCTGTCATGCTAAACCACTGGAATAAAATACAAGAATTACACCCAAGACTGTGGCTTTTCTATATGAACTTTGTTGCTTGCTCGCACCTGAAGACCTTGTAAAAAACAGTTGGGAATTGAGCACACTTTCTGAAAAATATTATTTTAAAAGTCACATTATTAACAAGGAAGGTGATGGTTTGTCTTTGCTCTGCAGAACAGTGAGGAGATGGAGAGGCGATATCTCAACGGTGAAACAAAAATGAAGATGAATGCTGGAAATCATCAATATGAGCTCAGCCTCTCAGGTACAGCAGCCTACATAGTCTACAGTAGGCCTACATGCTGTTGATATTTAGTGGGCCTTTAGCTGCTCCCAACTTTCTCTAACTGGTTGATGAAAGTGCAACGCTCCGACTGATTGTTCCAAATGTTTTATTACAGGATTTTTCTGTCTTGAAAACGACTAAGACCACCATGAACACATGGTAGCTAAAATACAATACCGTAAAATACACAATGACAAATACTCACCAGTAAAAACGTCATGTTCCCTTATATAAATTGTTCAGCTGAAACTTATTAGGCTACACAAAATATAAACAAATGCTCTCAACAACAATATTCACACACATACAAACACAAGAATATATCACTTAATTGTCCACACTGTGTGCCTCTCCAACCAGAAGGTTACGAGTTGCTAGAAGTCCATTTCTTCCATATTTCAGTCCTTTGTCTTTCCTATTACCGCTTGCACACACAAACTGAGTATGAAATGGATCTCACCAAGTGATGACCTAATCGCTGAAGTGTCCACATCATTAAACAATTTTCCCCCAACGTATGCACATAATAATACAAAAAATATACAAAATATGAATTATTACAAGTAAAATAAATAAATTCACATAGAAAAAATGCTTATGTTTCAGTGTTCGCTACAGGGCCAAAAAGATAGGACACATTTTAATTAGGGGGGGGTGTAAATACCAAATACCACAATAGCCCTGATTTTCTGATGCTACCACATGTTTGAAACACCGCTGTGTAATTTTTTTGAAAAAATCTTCCAAAAACCCCCCCCTACCCCAGAAATTACTTTTCCCACCCAAAAACATGCGTTTTTCGCCTATTTTGTCAGTTTATCCACAGTTATCCAAGAACTACACATGAGTATGTTCATGATTTCCCATTTAATAGTCTAAAATGTGTGATGCTATATCACAGTAGAACTTTGAGCTATATAAGTACAATGTCAAGGTCATAATAGAGGTCAAAGGTTACAAAATATCGATTTTTAAGGGGAAAATACGTGCTTTTCAACTGCTGTTCCAGTACAATGCACTAATTATTTCCCATATTAGCAATTTTATGGTCTTACATGTGGCATAGCATATCACAGTTGTACTTTGAAATATGCAAGTGCAATGTCAAGGTCATAATAAAGGTCAAAGGTTACAAAATATCGATTTTTAAGGAAAAAAATGTGTCATTGGGTTGCTGACCCAGTGCAACGCACAGATTATGTTCATAATGGTCTATTTAATGATCTTGGGTCTTTGAACTATGCAAGTACAATGGGTCAAGGTCATAATACAGGTCAAAGGTCACAAAATATTGATGGGGGGTGCTATTTTCAAACCGTTTTTCCAGAAAAAACAAATGTCAAAATGATTAAACCTGTAATATTAACACACTTTTGATCTAGCTCTTGACTTTTCTAATCATAAATATTGCTAATGTGTCACAATAATGTGGTTTAAAGAACAAAAGGGACCTAAGAGACAAAGGTCAAGCAAGTTGGATGACCCAAGTGAAAACGATAAATCAGTTAACTTTATGTGCATCGCACCAATTTCAAATCAGATCTACATGTTGCTACTATGCTTAGAACATTGTAATGTGTGTTTATTATTCAGGGCCAATACCCTCTTCCATCATAACTGACGTTCCACATGTGAAGAACAATTAACAACAACAGCATCAATGTTACCAATGGTGAATTTGCCTTTCTTGATGTTTTTTGGTTCATGCAAATTGCTCTTTGCCTCTTTGTAAGCATAGGCTTCACTTATGGATACCAGGCCCTCAAACAGACTTCATGAAGACTATTTCTGACCAGTTGAGCAGAAACATACACATCAGTACCCTGCAAACCTCATTTTTCAGGGCTCTGGCAGTGCTTTTCCTGTGCCACCTGTCCCAAGGAAGGAGATGGTGATCCCACTTCCAAGTTTTAAAACCGTTCTAGTCTCCTATACGTCCCCTGGTGTAACTGTATGTCTCTTGACATCTCGTCCATGCTCTGAACACTCTGCTTCTTCACAGCACACATTGATGTGGTATCTTGGATGAGTAACAGCTGAGCAAATTTAGTGGATGATAGACTCCAGGGCTGGGACATTGACCAAAAAACAGCCAGAAAGGATGGAAAAAGAGAGATAGGCTGTGCCATCACCTACAGGATAACTCTGTTTTGGGGCTTGTTTATATTACCTTTACCATTTCTACCCACTATTTGTTAAAAATTTGCACAACAGTAGTCAAATGGACTCACAGTGTTGCTTCCTAACTGGACAGGCTGATATCACAAAAGTGATCCACACTGATCATTGTGACATAAAAGAGACGCACAGAGCCTATGTTTCAACCTTATTGTCCTCAAATTTGTAATGACCAAGTCTTAATCTCTTATCTCTTAAGGCTCTCATGTCAATGTTGTTATGATGTAGTTGAGTCATTCCAGCAAAGTCTGATTGGGTCTGAACTGATCATGGAATGTAGGTGGGCGCACATCTTTACAAAGAGGCTATATTCCATGATCTGTTCACATGATTTTTAAGCAATTTTGATCACTTTAACCCTCAATATAACCTAGAAATAAGATATTGCATTGTGTAAAATATTGGCATAACACATAAGTAGCCATTTAAGTGCCCTTAGTTAACTTTCTACAATGAAACATCAAAAATAGGCATTTTAAACCATTTTCCTGACCTTTGACCTTAAGTAGGACTGGCACTACACATTTTGCTGCTCACTTACAGTATGGCATGGTACATGAAATACCAGTCAATAGCCCAGCATGACCATATTTCTATTCTGCACTCCATAAAAGATGGGGAACCATGGAAAAATGGTAGAAAATAGGCATTTAAGACCATATTGATGACCTTTGACCTTGAATATGACCTTGACATTTGACTTTTTTTTGCTCAAAGTACACCTCCAGCATGGCATGCCACATGAAATGCCATTAGATGATCCAGCATGGACATATTTTTACTCTGTACCTCATAAAACATTGGGAACTATAGACAATTAGCACAAAAACGGGCGTTTTGGGGGTTAAAAAGTAATTTTCGGGGTAGGGGGGGGGTTTTCGGGCTTGATTTTAAAAAAATTTACATCAATGTATTCCTAAGACATGGTAGCATTAGAAAATCTGGGCTAAAGTTGAATCTGAACATTTTCATCAAATAACACCCCTCCCTATTTTAAAAGCTATGTATCTGATTGTTTGGGTATGAATATGTGATTAAAAAATAAACGTTTCTTTTAAACCTGGCTGCCCTTCATTTTAGAGATCTTTAGGCATTTAGGGGTTTAGAATGCGCGCACATCAGTGGTACAGGTGCTGGACAAAATAGAGTAACTGAAATAAATGATAGAAGTCCGCAACACTGTTAATGCTCCCAGGGATTTATTTGCACGACGTGTCAGACCTTTGTCCTTTTTCAAGTGCAAAAGGACGAAGGTTCGAAACGTCATGCAAATAAATCACTGGGAGCATTAACAGTGTTACGGACTTCTATCATTTATCTTTAGGCGTCAGACATACCAAGCGGAACGGAATGGAAGCGAGACGAATGAGGTCTTTCTGCTGAGTTTCGGCCGGTGTGTTCTACTCTGCCTTTCACACTAACAGCGTCGGCGTGCGAGGCCAGTCCTGTTCAAAACCCCCCAACAGCCAAAGCTAGCGTGCTACTTTGCCATTCATTTGAATGAGACACCGCCGGTCGCCGGCGTGAAAAATACGCTTGAGTTCTATTTTCCAAATGCAGCGAGGAGCGGAGCCAGCTCCCGCGCCGCTGACGCCCGAAAACCGCCGGTTGGTGTGGAAGGACAGATATATTTCCATGTAATTTCACCAACGCCGTTAAAAATCGCTTCCGTCCCACAACGCTTTACAGCCCTACTGTGTAAACGGCCTTATACTTCATTCAGGATGTCGAGAGGAAAGAATCTGCAGAATAGGCCTACCTACCAGATATACTTCAGTATTAAGCTGAGTTGGGGGGAGGGGATCATTTTGCAAGTCTGTTCTAATGTTAAAGGACCACTCTAATAGAAAACCATTCTTATATATTATGTGCATCATTATTTAAAACCCATGAACCTGAATCATTAATTAAGTAAAAAAAAATTTGGGTTTATAATTTTATAGGTTTTAGTTAACTTACAAAATACACATTTCTGATTGGATATCACATATGTGACGTCACAAGTCGAATTTCATGACTCCGGAAATATTGTTTTTTTTTACAAGAATTAAAACAAGATTTTTTTGTAATGCTTCAATGCTGTTTTATATGGCATTGTAGGCCTACTGTGGGTACCGGTAGTTGTTGTGCCTACATGTTGGCAAACCACTAGGTGGCACCGTTACCTCATATTTCAGACTGTTTGTTTACTCTGAGACCAGGCCACAGCTGAGCTAGCAAGCCAAAGTGCGACTCGAGATGAGTTGCACAGACCTGACGCTGTCCTGACTGACTATTGGGAGGGAAAGTGGAAAACAGCGATCCTAGCGGTTACGTTCCAAACACCAGGGTGATCCTATTGAAACTCCCATAGACAAGTTTTTAAAAAAATCCCACAAAGATATGACTTGGAACTATAACACCAGACACATTTTTCAGCGTACACAATAGCATGAACTAATAACTGTGAAAATCTTAAGTCATTTTTTGCCCTTTTAAGAAAAATAGAAATTGTGCCAATCTGGTCGGAAACGGACTACAGCTCCCAGCATGCTGTGCTTCGCGCCTCGTTGACAACACAGAGAAACAAATGAACGCGAACGAACGCAAGTTCTTCGCATATCTTCACATTCTTGTAATCCTATGAGTTCCACATTGTCTTCTTATTACACATATATACACGCGATCATTTTGGTATGGTTTTAAATTCTCTAGTAGATATGATGGCTTCTGTGGTGACGAGTAACCACCTCTCTGGCTCATGTTTGGCTATGCTAATTTGGCTATGCTAATTACATGGAGTAAACAAGCCACACATGCCAGTCAGTGTAGTTCTGTATTAGCTTTTTAAAGAATATTAAAATCAGCTCAGATCAGTGAAAAACCGAACATTTTACCACCTGATTCGATAAAACGGGCCAACATGCCCATAATATGACTGCCGCTACTTCTACTTCGTCGTCAGGGCCGAGATGTAATTTTTCAAAGAAAAAAACATTCATTTGTTGCAGGGGGTTGGAACGTTGCCAGCAGGGGGCGATGAGATTACTTTCCCTCCCTATAAAGTTTGAAAATGTACTTCCGAGTCTACATTACAACTTAGTTCTTACAGATTTGATCACTTTTCAAACACAGTATGTTGATGTAATTTGTAAAGACCGCGATTGTTGTCCTGGCCATTGCAAAACATACAGTAGCAGCTGGAGAAAAGGCTAACAATGTGAAACGATAGCAGCACGAAGACATGGGATTGACGGCAGGCAAGAATGGGGTGTTTGATCGTTGGAATTATAATTCATAGGAGCCCTGACAGATACTGTATTTGGAAACGGATCGTGAGACTGCTAATGGTGCTCGCCTGGGTCTCAGTCAGCACATCGGTGAGTAGGACTAGCTAGCCTGCTAGCTTCGCCGACCTACTGTGCTTTCAGGGTTGGAATAGCTGTAAATATGATACAGTATGTAACAGATGAAACACTTTCCGTAACTTTGGCTCCCTTGATTGACCGTTCAGCTACCGTATACCGGTGTGAACATATACAGTATTGTAAGTGTGTCAGATACATAATCTCCGTGTGACATGTTCTACTCTTTTGGTGCTACTGGCTATTCCAGACTGTTTAGAAACCCCATGTTGCTACTACGTGTCTTTTGAGGTCAAGCTTACAATGTAACGGTATTAGATATTCACCCCAACAGAGAAAATGTCGGGGGGCAGATTTGGTATTAGAGCTATTTGTTTCACTCCATGTCTGTGGAAGGTGTCCTATATTTTATACAGTGGTGTTGTGCTTGGAAGTTTGCTTGATAGTGTGGAGACGTGGGGAAAGCTAATAAGCTAGCCTTGTAGTTGCAGAACTCGTGCTGTTAGACTTTCTATTTCATTGAAATTGAAAACATTTCTTTGCAAACTGTTCGCCGTCTTGGATAATGAACACCATGCACTCTATAACGCAAAGAGATAGTATATTTGAACTATAACATCACTGTCGTATTCGCACTCAAATGTCACAGCTCCCACAGTGTGCACAGATCCAGTTAGCCAAGGCGCTGCTATTGACCTGGCGTGCGTTCCATTCCCCACACTGTGCACTGTGTACTGAGATGCAGTGCACTTCCCACCCTCAGCTTAACGGCAAATAAGTGCAGATATTTTGGCTGACACAAGTGGGTGGATTGAGACGTGATTTTTCATCTTTTGACATCAATTCTGGCTCGTTTTTGTTTTTTGGGGGCGGGACTAAGAGTGTTGAAAAACGGTTAAAACAACGTTTACAAACAGTCCTTACTACTGAACAAAACAACTTCTGTACATTAGAGTTCTGTTTCTGGACACATGAAAACACGTTTGAAACCATGTAAACTTATAGTTTTCTAGTAGAGTGGTCCTTTAACCCCTGTGGTTATGCTTGTGCTCATATTCGATACAAAATCCCATCTCATCCCACCTGGATTGTTCAGTCTTTTTCTAATTCTAAAAGACAGGCAAAAACTTTGTATTTTTACAGGATACCAACCACTATTTTTAACCGCAGGAGGACATACAATACTTAGAATCTGTACTTACATTGTCCATAACTAACTCAATATGCCCCTGGGTCTACTTGGCGCCGGTTTTGTTGTGACTGGTCACATTATGAGAAGAACCTATGTCCTGCTCCAAATATGAAAAGTGAACTGTACCTCCAGCTAACTAGTGTGTCTGCCGTGTGTGTTCCTCACCCTGTAGATATGATCCAGGTAAATCTCCGTACTAATACAGCCAGGCTTATGAGAAGACGACCAGTGTTCCAGAACGCCCTGTGAGATATTTGTTTGTTTGTTTCTTTCTTTCTTTCTTTCTTTTTTTTTATCTATTTTTATCTATTTGGTTAGCCAATTGCAAATGTTGAAATCATTGAGACTGTTAGTTAAATATTTTTGCACGTGAGAATAAATCAATCATCACAGGATGTAATGTTCAAGGGATTTTGTCTCCATCTTCCTGCACAGTGAACAGTACAGCAGCAACGGTACACCACTTTACTGGGACCAGAATCTGTTGCCATCAGTAGGATATGAGGTACAGTAAAACAAGAAATATACTATATAATGTTCTAATTTACTTAATAAAAAAAGTTTGACAAAACACACACACACACACACACACACACACACACACACACACACACACACACACACACACACACACACACACAACTGGGGCAAGTGGTTTTCCAGAGTCACTAGCCATCCAGCTATTCTACTAGCCACATTTTTTTTCAGCATGACGCTGTACATCGGACCTCAGAAGATGAGGTGCTTAAAGCAAGAAGATGACTGCATGGGTTTCTACATGGAAATAAAACAAACAAATAGAAACTGAGTAACTGAGCTTTTTATTACACTGCATGTATAGCCCATTTTATTGGGGCCAAGTTCAATAACATTCTGTGTTTCCTCCAATGATAGCCAGAGATACTATTAGTAGAACAATTGTTTAGACCAGGCTACAGATAGGGGAAGGCTACAATTTCAAGGAGTCTTTTATTACAAAAAGAAAAAAACAGCCCTATTTGCCATAGATAAAGGGAACAGGCTATTAAAAAGGCAGGCTACTACTTATCAAAAATTGTTTCAGAACAGGCTAAACACTAAAAAAGGATGTCAATTTAACTCTTTAAGAGTCGAAATTCATTCCATTTCAGATAACATTTGGTTTCATTTACAAATGTAATTTTTACTCTATGATCAGTGTCACATCTGCAGAGTGTCCAACGCTGTTGAGTGTTGCTGAAGAGTTGCAATAACCTGCTTTTGAGTCCACTGAATGAATGAGTTGACTCTCACCACTGTTTGAAATAATCTATCTGGAGTTGAATGAATTTACCCTGCACATGTGACACCCCATTTTTTAGTTTACTGTGTACTATTACCTGTAGTTGCCAGGTTATAAATTGAAGAATTACAGTATTTTGGTATGTGGGTCGATAGAGTTGTGGCTTGTACGTTTTCACATCCGATTTTCTTCTATTAACAGAGAATAAAGCTGGAGACATCATCACCAGAATACTCCACAGTCTTCAGTCTCTTCAACAGGACGATGGCAGGATGGAACATCTTATCTATTGAGCGGATTCAGAATTTACACTTATGGAAATTCTTTAAGATGTAGGTTCCTACCTATATTTTCTACACAATCAAATAGAAATCTTTTCTGTTTTATGTATTTTCATCATGCACATCAAATCAAGGCAAGACAATGTAGCAAGGTGCAAGTGTCAAAGACCATTATCATGACCTGTGTTTGCACTTTTCGTTTAAACTGATTGGATACAATCGTCTTAAATTAATTATTTACATGGGCTGTTAGTAGCACGGTGGCACCCCAGTACTGCATTTGTGTGAATCTGACACCAATAGTAAGGGAGAAACTGACTAGCAAAGGTTTACATATGAGGGTAGGACACTATACATTCAGCCTTGATTATATCAGTCACTGTAGGTCACAAAAAGATGTCTGAGGTGTTGTTTGAAAGCTCTTTTCTGGCTCTACAAATTACACAGACAGCATGAAATACAACAAAACCTCAGCAAATTAATTATGATAAATTGAAATATTTAAAATTGAATATCAGAAAACGTATAGGCCTATTTTAAGATGGCCAGTTCCTTGTCTAAACATATGATTAAAATCCGTGTCGGTCGGGTCTCAAAGTGTCTGATTTCACGTGAAATGACCCACCCACCTAATACAATAGGGTTAAATATTTTAGCCACTAATAATAAAATTAGCGGCATTAATATTAATAGCAGATTGCTGAAATGAATAGGTCTCCAAGTGAAAGTTTGTACAGTGAAAAATTGTGCAAGTGGAATGTTTCATAGGTACTACCTTTTTCCTGTAAGTACTCAAGGGAATAAGACATAAATTAAGAGGATCACATTTACTTTCAGACAGAGAGACAACATGAAAGCCAAGGCTGGTAAACATGTTGATGAGAGACTACTCTTCCATGGTACCGAGACACAACATGTGGACGCTATCTGCCATGACAACATCGACTGGAGGATGTGTGGCAAGAATGGGAGTCTTTATGGAGAAGGTGAGCACGATATTTAATCCTAATTTTATTTTATTTTATTTTTTTTCAACATAAAACATAGCTTTATACAGAGGAAATTTGAAAATACAGTATATATATTGGATTTTAAAAATATAGATAGTATAGTAGAGTAGAGTGCTTTATTGTCACTATATAGATACAGTGAGATGATGTGAGATTAGAATGCTTGAGTTGGCCTAGCCCCAGGGCAGACTCTTGACATTGTTGAGTTTAGTTTGTGTGTGTGTGTGTTTGTGTGTGAGTATGTGTGTGTGAGTGTATGTGTCTGTGTGTGTGTGTGTGTGTGTGTGTGTGTATACTCTTTAAAAAAAAAAAAAAAGAAAGAAAGAAAAAACGAACCCCTCTTTGCAACTGCACTTGTTGTTCTGTATATCTCCTGTGCACTTTGTATTTGCTTGTGATGTTGGCTTGATTATGTCCTCTTTTGAAAGTCGCTTTGGTTATAAAGCGTCTGCCAAATGCAATGTAATGTAATGTCATGTAAGGATGTTTGGAAGCAACCCACAGATGCCCACAAAATGAACGATATATTAACAGTGTAACTAATGTGATGAGAAACAAAAAAGGTATAAAATATGCAATCAATCAACTGATGATTCAGAGCAAGTGCAGGATTCAAGTATTCACATTTCCACACACACACACACACACACACACACACACACACACACACACACACACACACACACACACACACACACACACACACACACACACACACACACACACACACACACACACACACACACCATATTGTATGGCAAAGTCCATATGCATCTCATAGTACAGAGAGTCCTGAAGTAATGGGGGTGGAGGGGGGGCAGGTGACGTATTGAGTTCAACAGTCTGATGGCAGTAGGATAGACTTTAAGAGGATCATATTGTATTTGATATTGCATGTATATTGTTTGAACTGTTTACTTAAACAGACACGTCTGTATTTTATAGGATCCTATTTCGCCAGAGATGCAAAGTACTCCGACTGTTATACCAGCTACCTTGGAACTAAATCCATGTTTGAGTGTCGGGTTCTGGTTGGAGACTTCACCACAGGACAAGGAAATTACAGAAAGGCGCCATTCAAAGCTGAAGAAAATAGGGTCGCTTTTGACAGCTGTGTGGACAACATGAATAATCCCAGTATATTTGTTGTTTTCGAGAAGAGTCAGATCTACCCAGAGTACCTCATTCAGTATGAAGAAGATCCTATTGAAGAGACATTCTCTGATACCTCAAGTTCTTCATTGTGTTCTACTTATCATTTAAATCTTCTTTCAAACTCTCCTTTGCCAACCAGCCAAAATAAACAATCAACGGCTGTGGCATCAGGTTCATCGGCTGCTCAACCGCCTTCACCGGCTGTGGTAGCTGTGAGTAGTGGTCTGTCATCGTCGTCTTTACCTGCTGTGACAGTTGGGAGTAGTGGTCTGTCATCGTCGTCTTCACCTTCTGTTGCAGCTGGGAGTAGTGGTCTGTCGTCTTCCTCTGCTGCAGCTCACAGCACAGCAACACCTACACTGCCCCCTGTAGGTTCCAGAAACACAGCACAGCTGCCATCTCAAAAGGGAAAGCAGGAGGCTCTTTCAGATTCATTTGATTTCAGTTCAGTCTCCGCTGCTAGTCCTACTCTTTCTGCCCCTCCCCCTCCCCATCCTCTTCCTCAACCGATCCTAACCAATGGCCCTCCTCCCTTACCACTTCATTCCCAGAATAAGGTCCCACCGCTCAAACCACTAATGTCATGGTCCAATACCCCTCCCCTGTCAGTGGCCAAGACCAAGCCCCCAATGACTTCAACTGTTTCAGCAAATACATCTCAGTTGTTTTCATCTGTTCTTGTAGCCAGAAATGGGAGAGCATCATTTTCCTCTACTGCTACTGAGAGCACAGTACCATCCACACTGCCCCCTGTAGTGTCCAGTAGCACAGTGCAGCTGCCATCTCAAAACAGCCTGAGAGAGACGTTTTCAGATTCACTTGAGTTCAGGACACTCTCAAATCAGATCTGTCTGAATCTCCCTACCCCTCCTCCTCCACCTCCTCTTCCTCCCCCGCCCCTGCCACCCAAACTAAACCAGGCCGATCCCTTGCTCTACGATCTTGAACTGCCCTACATCAATCTCCTTTACCCTCCCCCTCCCCCATTACCTCCCAAGGCCCAAAATAAGGTCCGTCCTCCCATACCACTAAAGCCCTGGTCCAATGCCCCTCTCCTGCCACCAGCCCAGACCAAGACGATGTCTTTACCTGCTACAACATGTCAGTTGCCTTCATTTGCTCTAGCAGTGAAGAATGGGAGATCATCGATGTCTTCCTCTACTACAGCTCACAGCTTAGCATCACCAACACTGCCTTCTGTAGTATCCAGTGGCACAGTGCAGCTGCCATCTCAAAACAGCAGGAGAGATACTTTTAGAACACTCCAATTACATTCAGATGTACTTGACTCCTTTCTCCTTGATCAGAGCCTGATTGATCAACTGACTCAGACCTATCCCCCACCCCAGCCTTTCTCTGCCTTGCCCCCTCCCTCTACCCCTGTCCCATCCCTTCGAAAGACCCAAAAGAAGGCTCTTCTGCCTACACCAAAGCCCCGGACAAGAGCACCTCCCCTGCAACAGACCCCAACAGCACCCCCTCCGGTGCCATCCCAAATAAACTGCAGCGTCTCCCTAGTGTTACCTCCTGGAATACCCCCATCATCTCCCCCTTCATCGCTTCCTGGACTTACCTCCACAAATCCCCCTCCATTCTCCTCCTCCTCCCTGCCTCGTCCTTCTCCATATTTGCAATGCACCCAGACCAAGGTCCATCCACCAGTACCACCAAAGCCCCGGTCACAGAGTGTGACCGATACCCACATGAATTCACCTGCGCCAGTGGGTGCTTCTCAGCCGCCTGGGCCTGGCCATGTGACACCCAGCAGAAACACTTCTTCACTTCAAGCTCAGAGCACAGTATGGGCCACACCACCCCCTGCTGGATCCAGTGGCACAGTGCAGCCCACCTCTGAGAACATACAGCGGGAGCTCATCTCAGATTTAGTCAATTTCTTTAATCAACATTCAAATCTGAAATGAATGCACTGTATTGTATCATGCGTTATTTTGTGTACAGTTGTGATGATTCTTGTGACACAGATTTACTTGATGTAAATCATAATTATGCACGTATGCATTATGTTATTGTGGTGTATTTCCTATGCACTTTGTATCTGCAAGTCTTGTATTCTATGAATATGTCCTCGATTGTAAGCCGCTTTGGATAAACTATGGTATAGCCTTGGCTATTTTCAAAATAATTTATTATTATTTCTCACTACTACATTTCTAACTACCACATCACTTTGTAACACTTGAGTTTACTTGACCATTCTAGTAAATTATGTGGGTGATAATAGTGGCCCTATTTATGTTGTTCTTTTGAATTATTTTCATTATTATTATTATTATTATTATTATTATTATTATTATTATTATTATTATTTTTATTATTATTATTATTATCAACATTATGTATTAGTCTTTTGCATGTCCATCACACCTGTACATAGCAATTATTCCATTATCATCTGGTATGTCCTTGTTTTATTCAAGGTGGAAGCAGGTTCGCACGAAGAAAATAACACTCTACGGTACTAAAATAATTTATATGTACAGGTGTTATGGATAAAAATACTGAAATCAGTTTAAATTGTCTTTATATTAATAATAATAATAATAATAATAATAATAATGAAACAACAGAACATTAGGTAACACTTCCTATGAAGCCCATATCTATAGCGCATTATAAGTGCATTTATAAAAGAGATGCACCGGATCCTAGATCCGGTTCCGGATCCGGCAGGATAATAGGGTTTTTCACAGGATCCGGGTCCGGCAGGATCTTAAGTAGTGAATCCGGTATCCGGCAGTTACCTAAAAATCAGGATCTGGTGCATCTCTAGTTTTTACGTAGCCTAGGCTTTCACAACCCCAATCGCTGCATGGAGTGAAAGCCCTTTGGAAGCGGCCGTTGCAGGCAGTGTGGCAGTAAGCCAATGAGTCTAAAAAATTGTTTGAGCCAACGTAATAAAAAGGGCCCACGTGTGCGAGTAGGCTATGTGTTTCAACCCTTTCGTAGGATCCGGTATCCGGTTCCGGATCCGGCAGGATCTTAAAAACCTCTTAAGCTTCGGGGCTATTTTTGAGTTTTTTTAAGGTGTTGCACAACATCTACTTAGATGCTTCCTGTGTCTGCATAATTTGACCCATCATGAAGTGGCTGGTACCATTTGAAAGTAGAGACTCTGTAGAATCTTCAGGAAGATTTTGTGATGTACTTTTTTTTTCTGAAATGCGTTCATGAAGACCCCCTAGAAATTACTACATTTCAGCAGTATAGCTGATACATTTAGCCTTGGGAACATATACACAGGTGTACTGAAGCTGTTTGTCAAAGGAGAACTTGCTACATCTATATATGACCTTTACCAAGACAATTATGTGTGGATATACACATGCGTTTTACCAAGTGTCTTTTTGTATTTTTTTAGTTAGTCAAAATGCACCCCCCATATAAGGTCTTACTGTACAAGAACAGTTTGAGCTAGAAGCCTCATGATGGTCTCAAATGAAAGCGTACCCCTTGAGGTGTTCTACAGTCATCTGACTTAGTTGGATATGCCTTTTGGGTAGTATTACAGAGATGTTGCTGTACAGTACTGTACGGTACTGTACACTATGTACAGTAAAAACATTGTAAGAAAGGGGTATTGTTGAGCAGATTTGAGATTCCTTTGTCCCTGGGTGTAATACAGAAGAGCTAAATGACTCATTTGAAAACCTGGACTCTGGACTATCACTGTCTTTGAATGGAGTTTCTAGCTCTTGCTTTGAGGGAGCTGCAGTCATTCAAAGCAAATGAGCCAATACGAAGCTGTGTAAAACAGGACCTGCCTACTTCTCTTCTAAGGCTTGTCTTTCAGGGTAGGAATGTCAAAAGCCACCCCAGTGCTGCCCAGGTAATCAGCAGAGTCTGGGGATCATGTGGAATACCATTGATCATGTGAAAAATATTGAAGTGTGGGCAAAAACAGCACAATTCCTGAGGGGAAAAAACATGACCAAATCCAAGGGTGTTATGAGTGCTCATGACTGGCTATAAACTACAGGCTGCAGAAGAATATACTTTCTCAGGTCAGAGAAGAATATACTAACAAATTATCTTCTTCTCTGACCTGAGATGAGTTCATCCCGACCTGTCTCGTCTTCGGATGTCGCCCCAGTTTCTATAGACTTTTCTTATTTCGTGTTTTCATATTTAGTGATGAAATAAAACTCCTTTGCACAGAGCCTCTGTTATCACCTTAGTCACCAAAATGGTAATTCGTCAATGGTAATATTAGTTGGCAAATTCAGAAATGGCATTGATCAATGGTAGAGTAATAGGTGTTGGCCAATTCAAAAATCTATTATGGTTCTTTGATTGTCGAAGCATGACACCTAATGTTCCTAAGCCGATGTTGAACACAAACACCAAAGTCAGTGTGAATCAAGAACTCTTTTGTTTCAAGTCACTTTATTTTATATTTCCAGTTGTATGTTAAACTGTAGGGAAAGAGAAACATTTCAGCAGAGGGAGAATTTTACTAGGTGTTACAGAAACAATTGTATGTGGATTTAAACAAAAATAGGTGTGTGCATAAATGGGCACCCCAAAGAATGTATACCATTAATATGAAGTAGAGCTTACCTTTGCTGATCAAATGGCCTTTGGATACTTGCTATACAAGAAGACAAGTTCCAACTGCCTGGTGCTACTGAATAGTTGCCAATTATTCTATCCCTCTAATTCAGTCAGGTTACTCATCTGTCTTTTTTGGATATCCTGGTTCAAATAAATTATTTTTTCAATGATTGTGATATCTCAAGATTGGTATGACCATTTCAAGATATTGTACTTGTTGTTTTGCATTAACTCATTGTTGAATTTTGATCAGTGCAGTGCAAACACTGTCCTGCTGTAGAGTCCAAACTCTGCTCAGCTTTACATTTTGTGACTGACACTTGAGCATTCTTTTGAAAAATCTGCCATTTGAAAGGAATTAGTGAGGCCCTCAACTGTAATACATTTTATAGTGTATATGCAAGCGATGCAGACCTATAGCAGGGTATACTTTAGGCCAGGTCATAGAATTTATGCGTGCATTTTTCGCCATGTCCACCTTGTTAAGGTCAAATAACTCAGTCTCATCTGACCACACTATGATGGGATGGAGTTGGGAATGTTGTTGATGTTGATGTTGAACCATTTTAATCAAATGAAAACAAATGAGTAAAGGTGCCGGTATGCTTGCTGCGAGCTGTAAATTACGCGCTTGCTTCAACATGAACATGCTTGCTTCAAAAGCAGTTGACCAAGACGCAAAATACTGGCGGTATCATCCAGGGGGCAGAGAGCACGCAGCATTGGGATGCGGAAATTGGGAACACAGATGGCAAGGAAAACAACAAAACAAAAAGAGGGGCTCCCTGGGCAAGGAAAGAATATTGCTACTACTCCTGTATGTGCATGCTCCTTTTTCAAAGTGCAACAAGGAAGTATGATCACAAATGTTTGAAATTTCACGCTCTTAAAATTTGCTGCCATTGTCGTTTTCATATCAAGCACATGCGTGGTTCCGACAACTGCGCAGTCTTTCTTACGATCGCCCCCAGCGACTTTGAAGATATTGCACCTGACGCACGCATTTGGCTGCCGTGTCCAACGCGCACGAAATTGACATTAAATACGCATGTTAACGCGTTCATGAACGAATCGTGCACGCGCTCGCGTATCCTGCAGCAAGCATACCGGCACCTTTAAGTGAAAGCCCAACTGGGAAACTCCAACTCCCATTGTTATCGTGACACAACACTAGGGTGGCCATCGGTCCGTTTTTACGACCTGTTTACGACGTTCGTGTGTCCCTCTCTTTGTCTTTCCTCTCCTCCTCGCCTTGTGCTTATGGCCTCGATATACGAGGCAACGTCATTGACACAAACTAGATTGACAGACGGTCGTGTTTCCGATATCTGCGTCCGCCATGTTACTCCAGATTTTACTACAGACCCCGCACAACAAATTAACTGTATTGCTGTACTGGCAACGCATAGTGCAAGCAAGTTTGTCCGCTAAATGCATTTACAACGAGGGCTCTCATAACTTTTCAACCAGGGCAAAGAAAGCGTCTTTCTGCACGGGCGCTCTCTGTATTTTGAGCTCGTGCTGTTGCTATGGTTATCCAAGCGTCTGCAGGAAAAGAAAATGCTGACAGAAGCGGCTGCCTCTCGTTTTAAAACACAGCTGATCAACACACTCCTGACATTTACTTTCAGTAAAGTACTTCAAATAAATTGTAGGCTATGCACATCATGCATGCATGAAAAAAGATGAAATAAATACAGACTACATCAACGGAGGGATTGTCTATCGTATACTCTACTGTCTCTGATACAACGTTAAATTAGTTGTTCTGATGACTCCTTTATCGGAGTGGGGATGCAGGTGTAATGAAATGCGAAAATCCTTCCCAAAACATCTGGTTTTAGAACTAAAACTGTTTTAGGTAGCCGAGTTAGTCGAGGTAAGATGGCAGCGCAGCTTCCTCATTTCAGCCTGCTGTTTAGAATGACACGAAGTCTGGGAGTGACACGAAGGCGGGGAGTCAGCCAGTTGAAGCCGCGGGTACTGCGCAAGGACGCTAGGTTAGATAGTTAAGGGGCGGGGTTGTCCGGCCGAAGTCCGGACAGGTGGTCACCCTACACAGCACTGCACACTGCACACAATGAAATTGCATGTTATCCCTCACCCGTGTTAGGAGCAGCCCCCAGTGGCGCCCCAAGGGAGCTGTACTGCAGGATGGTACCATGCTCAGGGTAGGCTACCTCAATTATGGAGGAGGATGGAGGAGAGCACTGGTTAAAATTTTACTTAAATACTCTCCTCACCAACCTGGCGGGTCGGGAGTCAATCCGGCAACTTTTGGGATACAAGTCTGACACCCTAACCGCTAACCCATGACTACTCTGCTTACCCAGGCAGTGATTCGATTCTTATTGATACTTAAGAATGCCCCACGATACGATACGATTCGATCGTTGGCTGTAGGATCTATGCATCGATACATATCGATTATTATTTACACCCCTACTACAAACGTGCTACAAAAGCAAACAGCACAAGAGGGCACCGACTTGAAGGGAAGCCACCATGCAAACCCCGATGCCACGGCAAGTGACACGCATGCACTTCGCCCAGTCGAAGTTCTCGCGGCACTCTTTGCAGTCCAGACAGCAGCTGAAGCAGCACTCCTCACAGTCGCTACCACAGCACCTTGCGCAACACTTTCCGCAACAGCTAGCACAACAGATAGCACAGCCACCCCCTTTCGTTGGTTGGTTGACAATGGGATCTTGCCGAGGTGCATTGGGGCTGGGTGTGGGCATGGGGCCTACCGGTACATGCATGTCTTGTGGATGAACTAGTGGTGAAAAGATGGGCTGTGGCTGGATGGTTATCACCACTGGGTAGGGCTGAACTAGATTTGGTGGATATGGATTATTTACCATTGGGTAGGGCTGAGATGGATTGCTTAGCATCGGGAGGGGCTGAGATGGATCATTAAGCATTGGGTCGGGCTGAGATGGGTTGGTTACCATTGGGTTTGGATTAGCTGGATTGGGTCCTAAGGACTGGGGGTGATTCTGATCATTTACCAAAGAGTTCTCATTGGTGGCGTCAGTAGGAAGCTGCAATTCATTGGTCCCTTCAAGCTGTGTCTGATTGGTGACTTGAGCAATAAGCTGTGCCTGATATGTGTTCTGGCCAGGAAGCTGTGTCCTATTAGTGCCCTGAACATGAGGCTGTGTTTTGATACCCTGAGGAGAGGGCTGTGTCTGGTTGATGACTTTGGGAGGATTTGTGCCTTCAGTGGGACCAGTGCCTTGTCCAGAAAGCTGTGTCTGATTGGTGCCTTCAGTGTGAAGTTGTGTATCATTGGTGTCTCGAATGGGATTGCTGCCTTGTCCAGGAACCTGTGTCTTATTTGCACCTGGAACAGGAACCTGCATCTCATTGGTGCCTTGAGAAGGTAGCTGCGTCTGGTTGGTGACTTGAGTGGGATTGGTGTCTACAGCAGGATCGGTGCCTTGACCAGGAACCTGCGCCTTATCTTTGCCTTGAATGGGTTGGGTGCCTTGACAAGGAAGCTGTGTCTCATTAGCCTGATTGTCATCCACTTCCAAATCTTGGTTCGCCGTCGAAGGCGTTGCATCACTAGGAGGGCGTAGCCTGGCTAGTGTCTCATTGGTGCCTTCAACCGAATGTTGTGTCTCATTGGTGCTTTGAGCAGGAAGCTGTGTCTGATTGGAGCCTTGACCAGGAAGCTGTGCCTGATTGGAACCTTGACCAGGAAGCTGTGCCTGGTTGGTGCTTTGAGCAGGAAGCTGTCCTTGGTTGGTGCCTTGATCAGTAAGCTGCGTCTCATTGGTGACTTGACCTGGAAGCTGTGTCTGTTTGCTGCTCTCAGCAAGTGATTCCGCTTCTTCCTCCTCCTCTTCAGGCAGTTCATACTCAATGAGATACTCGGGGTAGATCTGGCTCTTCTCAAAAACGACGAACACGCGCGGATTGCTGATGTTGTCCACACAGCTGTCAAAGGCGCACGTCTCGTCTGCATCTTTGAATGGAGGCTTGGTGAACTCTTTGCGGCCTGTGGTGTAGTCCCCAACCAGGACCCAACACACAAACATGGACCTTGTCCCTTCATCACCTAGTAGAAATTGAGGAGAAATCATTATCGTAAGAATCGAGAGAAATCGTCCGGATAGAAGCATACACAGTGTACATATGAATACATCATGAATTTGTCCCCCAACACACAAACATGAAACTGATTCCTTCATCACCTTCGCTGGTGTACTGATTGCTGTACTTGGCGTCTCTGGCAAAGTAGGACCCTATGAAAAACAGATGTTTTCTTGATTAGCATGTTCATGACATCTTCATTATGTCTAACTAGTGAAAAAAATCATACAGAAAGAGAACAACCTTAAGATTAAGGAGTCTATAGAAATCAGAAAGCACAGCCCAATAACCATGAACAGGGACAGAGGAGCATACAGTTCATATTTGCTCTCCCACACCTGGACCACCATCCTGAGAGGACAACTCTAACAGCAAGAGGTGTGACCAATCTGTCATTATTGACAGGGAGGTCACACCTCCACAACAACATCAGCTGATTTGAATGCACGTCACACATCAAAATCCAGATGGCAACTCTGATGAAGACGGAAGCTATACAGTCGAAACATGTCAGGTGAAAGATACAATTGTAACACTTTACTTAACGCCCGTTCTATAGTGCATTTTGAGCGTATTTATAACTTTACTGATACAGCTTTCATATATGTGAAGTATAACAAAAACCTAAGCTTTAGTTTGGGTCTTTGTTATCTTAACATTATGTATTTGTACAGTACAGTGTCATTTCATTACAGAGAACAATCTAATGACAATAAAAAAAAACATCTTGAGAGGTTTAATTGATACTTGTATGTGAATATAACCCAATTTCCTGTAGGGAAACCTAGCCAGATTCATCACTTAACCATATTCATGGAATAGAACCTACCCCCAGGATGAAAGTGCATCTGAGGATGAAAGTGCTCACCTTTTCCAAATCGAGTCCCGTTCTTGCCACACATCCTCCAGTCGATGTTGTCACGACAGATAGCGTCCACATGATGGCAGTTGGTACCATGGAAGAGCAGTCTCTCTTCAACATCTGTAGCAGCCTTGGTTTTCATGTTGGTTTGCTGCCTGAAAATGCAAGTGATTAGGATATGTTCCTCTGATTTTTAGTTCATTAATGTGTATGAGAATTGACACTTGATTTATGTTTTTTTTTATTTTTACTTAATTTTATTTCATTTCATTATTTAGTATGGACCTCTGATACACAGTTTCAATGTCATATAATGTTCATTGAACATTGAACGTACAGTACATTGAAATGTAACATTAAATGATACATTGAACATTGAATTACTAATTTAAAAAAAGAAATGGTAATTGTTAATATCATAATTATATAACTTACAGATTAAAAAAGTTCCAGACAGCTAAATTCTGAATACGGTTGATACACATGATGCTGCATCCTGGCATTGTTTTGTTGAAGAGATTGAGGACTGTGGAGTATTCTGATGATGACGTCTCCAGCTTTATACTCTGCAAACAGACAGAAATCACAGGTGTTTTTTTGGGATGATGGTGATGATGATGATGATGATGAACATGATGGCAACAATTATTATTTTTTATTACTATCATTATCATTGTTGTTGTTGTTGTTGTTGTTATTATACATACTATATCTAAAAGCACATGTCTCATATGTATTTCATATTCCTACCTTATATCCTACTGCAGGCAGCAGTGTAGGATCCCAGTGAGTTGGTATGCCTGTAATCGAAACACAACATGGTACGTATACAAGGTAATAATGTGTTCATTATGAATATCTGCCATTAGTAAGGCAGGCTACTCTGACCTTTGTCGCAATCTGTGGTTGAAACCCAACATGGAATGTTATGGGATAAAGGTATTTCAGGTATTTGCATACAGGTATTTCATTTATGCAACAGACGGAAGAGCTTGGAAGAGTTGTTGATGAAACTACCAGTTGACCGCAACTAGCTGTTGATGAGGTACCGGAATTTAGATAATTATACCATCGCCAAAGATTCTAAGTATGTCCAAGATTCTACGCATGAATGAATACTGTACTCATCTCAAGCCAGAAGAGTAGTACCAGTCCATTATTTTCCCCAGATGTAGAAACTTTACCTCTCTATAGATGTAAAGATTTATACAGAATATACTGAAGCGACCTAAGAAGAAGAAAGAAAAAAAACTATACAGAGCAAATAGCTTTCAAATTAACCCATTGTCCAGCTCAAATTTAAGTAGGTTATTGAGATTTGGCAGTTTTTTTTCTTTTTCTTAAGGGTGTTCATTATCATTTCTTGGTGCTCATCAACGCTGGGACTCTCAAACGTGTGCCAGATAAAGGAAATCCAAGGCACTTGTGGTTTTGTGTTTTTTTTTCTTATTTAATACACATTCTTCACAGATTATTCATTTTATTTAACTTTACATATACAGTGTATTTTGATATTTAGGCCTATGCCATTACGTTGATAAGAAATACATTCCAACAGCAACACAGAATGCCTTTTTTGATTTGTAGGGCAGAATGGATGTCTAGAATCATGTAGGGGTGAACGATTCAACTTCAAATTTGAAGTTTATTTGTCGCTAAAGGGGGGAATTAACCTTTTGCAAAACCCCTCCCACAAACGGCCGTCAACCAAGCTCAGAAAATATTAAAGTGAACAGAAGAGAGACGCCCAGTGTGACTGCCCAAGAGCTGCGCAGTGTGCCCAAAGCCCTTCAAAGGTCTTTCTTGACGGACCCCTGCAAATGTCCCAGTTTACACCAAACACTATCAAAATGTCCTGGTTACAGACATTACATAACCATCATCAAGTTGTTGTACTTCACAATTGAATATAGCTTCTAGTAATCAGTGTCGATACAATAGCCTAACTGTACACGCGCTGCCTATGAAACCCAGCCAAAACGTGTGCCTGATTCTAAGTTTTTGACGGACGTAGCAACAATAACTAGGGGGCGTGGCTTTTGCGAAAGATGAATTAGGTTGTGGCAGGTATTAAAACACTCAACACTCAAGAAATAACAAAAACAACTGACAGAGAGTGACACAGGTCATCAAAGCACAAGTACAAGCACATAAGGCCTACAAACATTTCACATAGACTGGGACCAATACACAGAATAAAAAAACAAAAGCAAAACAAAACACAAATATGAAGTAAGAGGACACAAGAATAAGATATATGATCAGATCAAACCATGGAGAGTCATGATACCAGTCTAAGGGCCAATCCCATTTGTATTTTTCTACCCCTACCTCTACCCCTTACCCCTCCAAACGGAGTCTGCCTGTCCGAACCCCTCCTTTTTTAGGGCTACAAAGCCCTCCCCCTTACCCCTACCCCTCTGCCTTAACGACTATTGGGATACCCCTACCCCTACACAAAACGGAGGGGGAGGGGTAAGGGGTAGGGCCAAGGGGTGAATTGAGATTGGGCCCAAGAGTCCAATGTGCAAATGTGCAAGGATGCAAACAGTGCAGGAGGAAGCATTAATTGTGCAATTTCAACATATTTATGGCTGTGCAAATAAAGGAGCACTTGTATCTTACACAGATATGAGGCTACTCTTCTTTCCTGTCTATTCACTAGGACTTCATTAATACTAAGCTGCCCCAGTGGGCCAGACTCCATGGCATGATGCGTGTACGTGTGTATACTCTACTTAACCCTGTAATAATGTACTAAATAATGTACTAAAATAATAATGTGTACTAAAAAACCAACCATATTTAGCATCTTCACTTGTTGTTCTGTATATTTCAGTGTTTCTCAACCTTTCTTTAAGTGAGGCACCCTTTCAATTCATGAAAAATGTCAAGGCACCCCAAACCAACAAGCCGTAACATGGCATTGCATCGGATACCACACAAGCTTAGAAAAGTATCATATTTGGAGACGCCACACGACCTACGTTCGAAGTTGCAGCTGACTGGGGCGGGGCGACCTATATGTACCTATATGACCTAATGTATATTGTGCGTAAATGGCAGATGAAAGATTCCACTGACTAGCATTAACTTATCAATTTAGACAAATATGTATTATATTACATCATTTATTTCTCAGCCCCTGAGGGGTGCCCCGGCACCCCTGTTGAGAAACACTCTTCTACTTAACCCTGTAATAATGTACTAAATAATGTACTATAATAATAATGTACTAAAAAACCAACCCTATTTAGCATCTGCACTTGTTGTTCTGTATATTTCCTGTGTACCTTGTATCTGCTAGTGATGTTGGATTATGTACTCGATTGTTAGTCACTTTGGTGAAAAAGCACCTGCCAAATGCAATGTAATGTAATGCGATGTAATGTAATGTACTGTACCTCTGGTGCTGACATCTGCCTGTTCTGCTGCTGATGGTTCTGCCATGACGACCTCTTCAATCATAGAACCCTAGTGCCCTTAGAACCTCAGTGCCCTTAGAACCGTAGGGCCCTTAGGACTTTAGTGCCCTTAGAACCGTAGTGCCCTTAGGACCTTAGTGCCCATAGAACCCTAGTGCCCTTAGAACCGTAGTGCCCATAGAACCATTAGAACCTTAGAACAGTGTGTTAAGAGCAACGTCTCTTTCGGACATGTAGCAGCATAAGAGAAACCTCAAGTGTCTGGAGTGTCTTCTCTGCGTGTCTGTTTGTGTGTGTCTGTTTGTGTGTATGTGTGTGTGTGTGTGTGTGTGTGTGTGTGTGTGTGTGTGTGTGTGTGTGTGCGTGCGTGTGCGTGTGCATGCCTGCGTGTGTGTGTGTACGCCTGCGCGCAAGTCAAGTAGAGAAATTAGTGAAATATTTGTGTGTATGTGATGGCATCAGATGCAGGTGAGAAACTAGCGCTGTGTGTGTGTGTGTGTGTGTGCGTGCATGCGTGCGTGCGTGTGTGTAAATGGTTTGGGCGTATGAGTGCTTACAGTAAAACTGTAAAAGTTTGGGATAATGAGTGCTTACAGTAAAACTGTAAAAGTTTGGGATAATGAGGGCTTACAGTAAAAGGCTTCAGAACAAGTCTTACCAGTAGCACCACAGAAGCCTTGAGGAGTTTTCCTGTAAGCAGAGGCAAGAAGTCACACACACAACACACACACACACACACACACAACACACACACACACACACACACACACACACACACACACACACACACACACACACACACACACACACACACACACACACACACACACACACACACACACACAGAGTGCGTCTTAATATGCGACCTTGCCTCCTCCACTTGCTTCTCGTCATGATGACATCACTGACAACAGCATTATTTTTCAATATCTTGCAAAAGCTCAATTGTAGAGTCTTTTTCTCATTTGCAATTGGGATGGTGAATGAAAAACAGTCCCTCAAAAGTTGTTGTGGCGAGGCAGACAGCTGGGAAACTTTATCGTTTTCTCCACGGAGGAGGGGCCAGGAGGCGGCACGAGGAGACAAGCGCAAGTGGAGGAGGCAAGGTCGCATATTAAAACGCACGCGCACGCACACACACACACACACACACACACACACACACACACACACACACACACACACACACACACACACACACACACACACACACACACACACACACAGATCAGGGGACTGGTGACTTCCCGAAAGGGTGTGGGGGCAACCTCCGTACTTGGAGCTGCGAGAGGACAACATTGCCATCTAATGGACAATAACTTTTTACTAAAGAAACTCACGAGAGCAGGGATTTATTGTGGAGCTGGGAATTAAGTTATGCATTGCAGTTATATAGTTATGCCATCACGAGAACATCATGCCTTTCAGTTTTACAATTGTGGCACCAAAAACCACATGCATTTTAGTTATACCATTATGCCATCAACAGAACACCATGCATTTTGTATTCAATCTTCACGAGGCTAACAATTAACATACTTAACATAACCTCATTCATACAGCATTACACCTAACAATAGCTAAAGAAAGTTAAGCTGTGCTCAAACGAAAACAATCCCTAACCCTAACCTGTCAATGAGGAAATGTTTTTACACTTTCACTTTTACCAGTAACAACAAAACTACCCCAGCAAAACAAAAGGCGTCAAAACATGGGAGCGAGGGCCCCACCTTGTTGGTGTGATCCAATAGTAGTGGCCTCACAAAGGTAGATTGGTGCATTACACACACGCACGCATGCATGCACACAGGCAGGCACGCACACACGCACGCACGCACACACACACACACACGCACGCACACACGCACGCACGCACACACACACACACACACCATTAACCAGTGCTCTCCCCCAGAGGCGCATCTTGCCCCCAAGCCCCTATAGTAAATAACAGCCCATACTGTACTACAGTAGTAGTGATTTTGGTTCAAATGTTAATTCTTTCGCATTTTAGCTTGGGGCCCCACCTGACCCTAGAATCGCCTCGGCTCTCCCCCATCAACCTCCATGACGGAGGTACCTAAGGTAACTCCCGCACATTGACCATTTCGCTGTTCTTTCTTTAATAAACGACGTTTCGGTACTAGAGCTTCATCAGGCAATCTCAGTTGTTGCTGAGTGACCCATGGTGCCATCTCTGACGCACCTGCCAGCTGAGGTGCGCAAAAAAAGTCGAAGTTTATTGGAGGTACCTAAGGTACCCTGCGGCCATGCTGCTCCTGTGCAGGGTTGCCAGATGAGGCTAATGATTTCCAGCCCAAAACATGCTCAAAACCCGCCTGGAAGCAAAAAGTCCCGCCCAATTCTATTGATTTCTATGGGGCAAAATTGGGCGGGTTTTCCTGCAAAATGCCATTTTTACCCGCAGATGGTCGTCCAAAGCAGCCCAATTGGGCGGGAAACAGCCCAATCTGGCAACACTGCTCCTGTGTGCTATTTTTGGCTGCCCCCTAGCATGGAGTGACGACTGAAGAAATACAATTGCGTTGTGTGCAGTGGAGTGCTGTGTCACAATTTTGGTGAGCTTCCTTTTTTTTTACACCAGGGGTGAAGAACCTATGTCTCGAGGGCCGTTTTACTTGAGGCTGTTTTATCTGGCCCCTGCTATAATTTTAATGTTATGCAGCTTGTTGTGCCCTTGGAGGACTTTTACGGCACTTGGAGGAATATGAAGTGGCCCCTCGAATGAAAAAGGATTCCCCCTCCTGTTTTACAGTACACAGACATACTGGTATGCGCCTGCCTATTTTATATACTTCTACTACTACTACTACTACTACTGATAACAACAATAACAATCACAATGATAATAATGATAACAAAACATTTGTAGATACTCAAATGTAGTTTAATACCTTCAGACTAGTCTCAGCCATAGGTCCTCCCACTCACTTTCGGTCATAAATAAACTGGGAAAAATTCCTGGAGTACATTAATTGTTCAAGGCTCGTGAAGATTGAATAAATAAATGCATGATGTTCTGTTGATGGCATAATTGTATAACTGAAATGCATGATGTTCTGTTGTTGGCATAATTGTATAACTGAAATGCATGATGTTCTGTTGTTGGCATAATTGTATAACTGAAATGCATAACCTCATCCCAAACTCACCAATAAATCCCAGCTCTTGTCTAATTTCAGCTGTAATATCTGTAGTTGCAATTGCTGTCCAGTAGGTGGAGATGATGCTCACTTGTTGTTCCAAGTACAGAGGTTGTTTTGTACAGTGCTGGACAAAAGTATTGGCACCCCTTCAATTCTGTCAGATAATACTCAATTTCCTCCAGAAAATGATTGCAATCACAAATGGATACAGGGGAAAAAATTAGGTGGTGCCACCAAGTAAAGGCAATACTTTTGTCTGTCCCATTTTTTGAGTTTTGTATAAAATGATCATTCATTTGACTTTTTTCATTCTCTTTTGTCATTGCAAGAAAAACAAATGAAGATGAATACCAAAACATTTGTGATTGTAATCATTTTCTGGAAGAAATTGAGTATTATCTGACAGAATTGAAAGGGTGCCAATACTTTTGGCCAGCACTGGTACATGTGTACGTGACACATAAGGCAAATGTTATTTACCCATGTCAAACACACCCTTAGTCCACTTGGCATGCGGTCTCTGTTGGTAGTTGGGCTGGTGGCTGGCTGACAAGGATCTGGTCATTCCATTGCAGTGTATGAAGTACCAGCAGGGTAACCGGGAAACTCACACGATCTTTGTGACACAGCACTCCACAGCAAGTAGGCAACCCTTGAACTACAGGCCTGACACCCTAAACTTATCCAATACATTACAAGCCATCAACAGCCAGCTACCGTCATAGGAAAAAGTTTGTACACCCTTTGAAATTTCACACATTTCTGTCAAAATTGGTCATAAAACATTGCCTGATCTTCCTGGAAATCACAAGAAATAACAAAAAAGGGTTTGCTTTAACAAATTCACTCAATGTGTGCTCTGAGTATGGGGTTGAGTTTGATGTGCAGTACAATGCAAAAAAGAGTGTTGTGTTGATATGTAGAACCAAGGAGGATCATAAAGTGCCTTTTCCAACGTTCTACCTGTCAGGGCAACCAATATGTGTATCAAGCAGTACAAAATATCTTGGGCACATCATCACTGACAAGCTGGAGGATGATGCTGACATGTATAGGCAGAGACGAATGTTGTATGCACAAGCTAACATGTTAGTTAGAAAATTTCATTACTGTCCTGATGATGTGAAAGTAAGCTTGTTTCGTGCCTACTGTAGTCCTATGTATGCAGCTCCATTATGGATCAACTATAAAAAAGAGACAATGCGTAAACTCCAAGTAGCATATAATGACTGCCTGAGGATATTGCTGAAAAAGCCCAGGAGTTGCAGTGCCAGTAAACTATTTTGTGACTCAGGACTATGTACTTTACAGGCTCTCCTGAGGAACCTAATGTTTAAGTTCATGTGCCGTTTGGATAAGTCTGAAAACTGCATTATAATGATGCTCACAAGTGCCAGATATAGCTCTGTCCGATACCAATCATATATGTGGAAACATTGGCATGGCTGCCTTTTAAGACTGTCATGACATAGTGTATATGCTTTGGCATCATTGCTGTTTTATTATTATTATTTCTTCTTTTTCCTGCACATTCTATTTCTATGTATATGTTGTGTGTCTGCCTATTGGGCCCTGAGCCTGTAATAAAGTTTATATATAATTCCACCCAAACATTTACATGTTACATGAAATGTCAAATGGTGTACAAACGCTTTACTATGACTGTACGTACGTGTAGCTGTATAGCTAGATAGATAGCTACATAGATAATGAAATCAACAACTGGCACAATAACCAATTCAATATCAAATGGTTAATAAGAACAGTTACAGAGGCAGACAGGCGTGTGTGTGATACATAAGAATTTTATTGATGTATTCTTAGATTCCATTCATCTGGAAGGAGTAGGTTACCTCGATTTAAGCGATTTGATTCTCTGGCTGTTTACATACAGTATTTAATAATAATTACTTTTACTGGGCACTGAGCAGGCTGTAAACCTGTAGTGTAGTATAAAATAATAATTCACAATATTACGTTGTAAACATTTCATTATATATTAAATTCAGTATATCCAATGGAAAAAAGCAAGAATGAAATCAGCACAAGATGCACTCCTTCTTTTTCACCTCGCGTTCACTGCTTGACCTCGGCATAGCTCCCGATGCGGGTGTATTGTACATGTCTCGACCCGGCGTGCTGACGCTGCGAGACACAGGTGGGGTGGGACGTGAGGATGATGATGATGATGAGGCTGAGAAGGAGGTGGTGGTGGTAACAGGGGACAAGTGAGGAGGAGGGGATGCTCTTCTAGAGGCCGGTGGCACCAGCGGCGCGGCGGAGCCGGCGGTGGACGCATACAGAGACAACTCCAAAGCGGAGGAGAGCTGAGCGCGGCTGATGGCGGCGGCGGCGGCTCGAGCCAATGCAGTGGATCTGAAGGGATCGCTCGGTGCCAACGATCTGCTCTTCGGGGGATCTACCAATAGCCAATCGTCATCGCTTGGGTCCCTGTATTTGGCTTGGGCTGTTTGGGAAAGATGGCTGCTTGACGAGACTGAAGACCCGGAGATGGACCGTCTATTAGCATGACTGCTTGATGAGACTGAAGAACAGGAGGTGGATCTGGTCGAAGCTGGAACCGGAGTCAGTGGCCTTGCTGTTGGCACAGTCGAGGCTGCAGGTAAAACCCGAGCCGGATCTGAGGACTTGGAGGACTGAGGATGAGAGGAGGGATTTGTAACATAGGTTGGTGATAAGAGTTGATCCAGATCCAGTAACAAGTCGTCAACACTTTGGTCCGCGTGTTTGGTTTGGGCAGTTTGTGAGGAATGACCGCTTGCCGAGGCAGAACAACCGGAGGTGGATCCGGACGAAGATGGAACCTGAGTCAGTGGCCTTGTTGTTGGCACAGGCGCGGCTGGATCTGAGGACTTGGATGTCAGTGATATGAGTCGATGCAGATCGGACAACAAATCATCAACGCTTTGGTCCGTAGAGATGTTTGTCACTGAGTTCGACCAAGTCCCACTGGTGGCTGGAACCTTTTGAGCTGTGATCACGTTGCCTGCACTCTGTACTGGGGGCGGGGTCACCACAGGGGGCGGGGTCACAGACGAGGAAGTGACAGTGGACAAGGTCACTGAACTCAGCGCGTCGACGACAGCAATAGAAGAAGCGCTCAGTGTGGAACTGTGGGAGTGAGCCAGACCGTTTCCTGCGCTCTTTGCTGGGGGCAGCGTCACGACAGGGGGCGGGGTCAACAGAGGAGGCGGAGTCACAGACGAGGAAGTGAGAGTGGACACAGTCACAGTTTTCCGCGCACTGGCAACTACAGACATGTTCGTTGTGGAGGAGGCATCATGGGAAGTGGAGGAGGCATCATGGGAATCAGAGGAGGAGCAGGAGGAGGGACGGACATACTCAGCGTAGGTGAGCAGGAACTCCGGGTAGACCTGCTGCTTGTCAAACACTACGAAGATGGACGGGTCTCGGACGTCGTTGACGCAGCTGTCGTACATCAGCAGTCCTTCTCCGTCGACGGACGGCGGCAGGCGGTAGTGGGACTGGCCTCGTGTGTAGCTGCCAATCAGGACGCGACACACGAACATGCAGCGCTGACGACGACCATTGTGGACCGGGACCTCTTTGGCGTAATCGTGGGAGTATCTGGCATCCCGGGCAAAATAACAACCTGCAAAACAATCAGAAAACATAATAATAGTGTAATCCTGCACACAATAGCAACCTGTAAAACAATCAGAGAACATAATAATAGTGGCAGCCCGTGCAAAATAACAACCTGTAAAACAATCACAACAACAACCAATGTTATGGATTATCAGAACCCATACTGTAATAATAGTGTCATCCTGCGCACTATAGCAATCTGTAAAACAATCCAAACAACACTCAATGCTATCCCGGACAAAATAGCAACTTGGAAAACAAGCACAACGACACTCAATGCTATCCCGGACAAAATAGCAACCTGGAAAACAATCCCAACGACAAAAAATGTTATCCTGGACAAAATAGCAACCTGGAAAACAATCCCAACAACAAAAAATGTTATCCCGTACAAAATAACAACCTGGAAAACAATCAGAACCCATAATAATCATCCTGCGCACCATAGCAACCTCTAAAACAATCACAACAATGGGGAGTGGGGAGAGAGAGATGGTGGAGGATCAGCATAGGACCCGGACTGGAATCAAACACGAGTCGCCGACGTAGCAGCCCAGTGCCATACCGTAAGAGCCACGGTCCCCATCCCTGTTAAACTCTCACCTTCTCCATAAACCAGGGGTGTCAAACTCATTTAGGGTCCGGGGGCCGCATACAACCCATGTGGACCTCAAGCGGGCCGCATTAGTAACATCATCGCCAAAAAACCCCTTAAAGCAGAGGATTAGTTTTCAGTACAATTGCGTTATCTTTTCAGCATGTTTTTATAGTGTGTTGAATATGTAGAAAGCAATGCAATACTGATAATCCTATGCAACATTTCATTGATTTCATTCATTCATTGCCAACCGCCAATGAGTAAAATAGGGGACAGTTCATTTTGGCGGGGGCTCTTTCCCCAGAAAATGTTGTATTTCTTAGATGTTATTTCCTGCATTTTAACGCATTTTAACATTCCGTTTCCCGTTTCAGCTCAATACGAACCAATACAAATACAATTACATTTATTGTTATTTAATTATAACCAATACCAATAAAATATGAATAAGAAGTATTAACATTTGATCTCTATATATGTGGTCTGTATGAGCTTCATCAAATGCCTGTCACAGTACAAATTCAGTGTGATGTGCACTTTACTATACAGTATGAGAGAGAGAGAGAGGATCATTGGGTTAATGTCATGCATGTCTCGATTTTGCCCCCAGTGGCATAATTGCGCATTTCAGTTATTTCTCTGAAAAAGCAAAAAAACAAAAAAAAAACAGATTGAACCCTTTGGCGGGCCATAAGTTTGACACCCCTGCCGTAAACGGTCCCATTGGCTCAATCCCCTCTATCGCTCGCTACATACACTATCCCATGGTCTCCATCCCTGTGAAACTCTCACCTTCTCCGTAAACGGTCCCATTGGCTGGATCCCTTTTATCGATTCGCTACATATACTATCCCATGGTCTCCATCCCTGTTTAAATCTCACCTTCTCCGTAAACGGTCCCGTTGGCTCCGCACTTCCTCCAGTCGAAGTTGTGGTGGCAGATGGCCTGGACGTGTTTGGGGTCGGTGCCGTGGAAGAGCAGTCGAGACCCGTCGCCGTACTTCTTATCCTTATTCGCCTTCTGCATCCGCTCGCGTTTCCTTCAGAAAAAGAGACGAAAATGAAAGAGATGAGAAAAGAGAATGCCAAGGGTGCTTTTCTCGACAACAATATTAGCCCAGTTTATACTGCGGGCCATTGGCCCAGGAACTTAGGCCCAGGAACTGAAGCCCAGCCCCTGTACCAGTTTATACCGCCTGGGCTAGGCCAGAACTGGGCCAAACCAAGAACTGTTGTCCAGGTAACAGACCCTCCTCAACTGACAGGGCCACCAGTTAGCCCTGGTGCTTACAGGTCATTTTTGAATGGGTTACCACGGCTACCATTCCATTTAGAATTTTCAGTTGGCCTGGGCTTAAGTTCCCGGGCTTCAGTTAGCAACTTACTTGGTTGTAATGTTATTTCCCTTTGGAAACCTAGTAGGTTGCTAACTGGTTTGCAATGACACTTACGAGAAACGAGGTCCAGGTTTGGAAAAAACAAAACAAATTAACTTAAGAGGAAAAAAGAAAGGTATTTTGAAAGAGAACAGGACAGAAGAGAATACCATGAGGAGATTAAGCAGTTTGCTATAGTGGAAGATTTTTAATACACAATTTCTCGTGTTGGAAAACCAGTAATTCCTAAATAAAATGGAGAAATGGCACGATATGTGTAAAATAAGTAAAAGCCCAAAAAGTGAAGCCAAGGAGAAGCTTACGTACGTCTGAAAGTCTTCCCAGAGTTCCTTGTTCTGGACCCTCTCGATGCTGATGATGTCATATCCTGTTAGAGTCTTGTTGAACAATTCCTGGACCTCCTGGTAGTCGCGATCCGAACTCAGAAGAGTCACTCTCTGTACGGACATTCATACATTAACACATGCACACGTACCGACACACACACACACACACACACACACACACACACACACACACACACACACACACACACACACACACACTATTGCTATGTCGAATTTGCAGTAACTACAATATCCAACCTAAAACCAAGGTTTTGAGGGCATTTACAACATGGCCTGTAGAGTCATTCCAATATCCAACCTATTACCAAGGCTCTGAAGGCATTTTTGTTTAACTGACCTGGTATCCGGTGTCCTATTGTAGGGGTAGGGGTGAATAGTAGCTAAGTCAGTAATAAGTAGAGGTACTAGTTTTAGACCTGGTAGCCTGAGGTCTAAACACTCAGAATGACCTGGTTCCTGAGGTCCTAACTCCAGTTTAACTGACCTGGTATGCGGTGTGGAGATGAGATTGGGCCCAAGGTATCTGAGGTTGTTATACTGACCTGGTATCCGGTGTCAGGCACTGCAGACCTGTCCCAGTAGCCCGGCACGCCTCTACCAGGCTGAGATGACGTGGGACCTCTCCTCCTACTGAAAAGACAACAGTGACAATACTGTAGCAGTCAATAATAAATACCATACATGTCTGCACGTGTGTGTGTGTGTGTGTGTGTGTGTGTCTGTGTCTGTGTTAGGGATGTTAACCGATAGGTTAGAACTTTTTACGTCACTATTTTTACCGCTCCCAAATGCCCGCCAACGTCTGTTATTACACCGTGTACACACGTGTTATTGGTTTTGTAGTGTATGTGGCGGAATGATCTTTCAATATCTAAAAATGAGTTAAGAGCAACCGCAGCACAGAGCCCCAAAACCCTCATTCCTCCACAAGTAGTGCTCAATAATTGGGGAAAATGTATAATACAAAGGGGAGTGTACCTATGTTCCCACGGCCCATTGGTCCCACGGGCCATTGGTCCCACAGCCCATTGGTTCCACGTCACTAAGACTTTTTTTCATTATTTAGGCCCATTGGTCCCACAGTCCATTGGTCCCACAGCCCATTGGTCCCATATTGCTTTTTTATTTTTATCTCCATATGAGTGTTTGTACTGTGGGACCATTGGGCTGTGGGACCAACGGACCTAAAAATAAATTTAAAAATCTTAGTGATGTGGGACCAATGGGCTGTGGGACCACTGGGCCTAATTTTGAAAAAACGCAAAAGTCTTAGCAATATGGGACCAATGGGCTGTGGGACCAATGGGCCGTGGGAACATTGGGCTGACCCCATCCTGGGGGCACAGACTAACGTGTGTGCGTGTGTGTGTGTGTGTGTGAGTGTACCTTGTTTTGGCGGTTTGGACGCCTTCAGCTGAGATGAATTTGGGTCGTCTCCTCACCACCCTCACGGTGCCATAACACACATTCCTCTGCTCCATGTCTAACACACATACACGCACACGCGCACACGCGCACACACACACACACAAGTCGTCAGTTCACTTCACATAAAGACAGAAATTCCACTCAGACACATAAATACACGCACACACACACACGCACACAAACACGCACGCACACGCACACACACATGCACACACACACACACACACACACACACACACACACACACACACACACACACGCCGTCTTAGTTCACTTCACATAATGACAGAAATTCCACTCAGACACACAAATACATGCACAAATACACAAACACAAACACACACACACACACACACACACACACACACACACACACACACACACACACACACACACACGTTAACATAATGACAGAAATTCCCCTCAGACACACACACACACACCGTACCTTTAAAGCTGAGTTGGTACTGTTGCTGGTGTGGTGGTTTCCCGCCGGTGAAGAGAACTACGTCCTTGCTGTCGGCCTGGTAACGCTTCTCAAGGTCACAAGAGGACACAGAGCACATCTGCACACAGACTCCATACATTATTATCATTAATATTATTATTATTAATAATATTATTATTATTACTATTCTTACCTCCGCCAAGGAGGTTATGTCTTTGTCTGTCTGCTTGTCTGACTGTCTGCCTGTTTGTTTGTCTGTCAGCTAACTGAAACTGTCAGTAACTGGAAAAGTTATGAACGGATTTGGATGAAACTTTGTGGAGTGGTTGTAAATGGCAAAAGTGATTTGATTTTGGTGGTGATCCGCATCACAAACCGGAACCAGGATTTCAAAAAAAAGATTCTTCACCATTGCTAGACTAGAAATCTAGACGCCCCTAGTGACCACAAATTGAATTGCGGGACAGGGCAAATTTTGACATTCCAATTTCTAACTCCCCAAAAAGAAGGCAGAAAGAATAGGGTGTGACATAGTCAAATGTTCTATCAAACAGCTTCCTTGGCGGAGGTCTGCACTCTCTGAATGCATTTCTAGTTATTATTATTATTATTATTATTATTACAGTATTAGTGTTTGTGATGATATCTCACCGGAGGTATATATTGGGTCCATATGGATCGCTCGTTCTGCCAGTACCAGATCCACTCTGTAGTGAGGATGAACTCTGGCAAGTTGACAGAGGGGGCAGTAGAGAGACGCCTCACTTCTTGGTCACCACACCGCATGCTGTCAAAATGCACTGGCTGCCCCTGCAGACTACATACAATACATAAATATTATTTAACAGTATTATCAACAATATTATTATACAGTATAAACAATCTTTACGTTACGTATGACATTTTACATGTTTCAATGTAATATTAACAGTTGTCAGTGCCTTGTCAGTCCCCATAGGGTGTTAAACTGCAATGGTTCTCCCTGCAGACTACATGGAGCAATACTATATGAAGAGCTCTTTTCCAAAATGAGATATATCCATTTTATAGAATGTTGGGAAATCAACATTTTTGTATTGGGCATTCCATTGAATTGCATTGCAAAATGCATTTTATAGAGGTTTAAAAAGTATGTTCTCCAAACATTTGAATGGCAAGAATTCACATATAGGTGACACAACTTCTTATCAGTCAATTCCAATATTTAAATGCAAAAAGTCAAAAATGGTGGTGGATATAGTATAGAGCTCTTCATATATAATACAAATATACGGAATGTAATGTACAAATGTTACATTCCCTTCATGGAGCAATAATATATCCAGATATACTGTATTACAGGGCTAATCAATTAAATGTCAACGAGGGCCACTTTTTCAAATTCCTCTCAGTAAAGGGGCCGAACTATACATGTGTATTATTGTTGCCGACTGTCAATGACTGGGGGTGTCTGGGGGTCCTCCCCCAGAAAGTTTTGCATTCCTTAGATGTAATTTCCTGCATCTTAACGTCCTGTGTCCCATTTCAGCTTGATACAGAACCCATACTTTTATCTCTAAATTCCGGAAAAAACAATTCTGTATTTCAAGGGGCTTATCGGGGGCCAGAACCTTGCTGTCCGCATCTGGCCCCAGGGCCGCCATTTGAATAGCCCTGCTGTATTATGTTCAAGCCCTGAGTGACAAAGAAGCGCAGATGACCTGACTGGCAGATGACCTCAGTTACATAACAAAGACAGAAACACACTAAACCAGCTGACGAGGCCGGACCTGAATGTAGTGAATGTAGTTTGGGTAGCATTAGTCCCTCTCGATATAAAAACATATTACACACACAAACACACACACACACACACACACACACACACACACACACACACACACACACACACACACACACCTACACCTTAAGTTGCTGATGTAGTTTGGGTTGCAGTAGTCCCTCTCGATATAAAGACACATCACACACACACACACACATACACACACAAACACACACAAACACACACACACACACACACACACACATACACACACAAACACACACACACAAACACACACACACACACATCTGAAGGTGGTGATGCAGATTGATTAGCAGTAGCCCCTGTCGATATAAACACATATTACACACACAAACACACACACACACACACACACACACACACACACACACACCTGAAGGTAGTGATGCAGTTTGGGTTGCAGTAGTCCCTCTCGATGTCCTCGTTATTCTCCAGGTCACTCCAGGTGTCACCGCTCCTCACCTGCCACAGGTAGGGCATCTTGCAGTGCACGCGCACACACCTGTCTGCAACACACGCACGCACGCACGCACGCACGCACGCACGCACGCACGCACGCACGCACGCACGCACGCACGCACGCACACACACACACACACACACACACACACACGCACACACACACACACACACACCAGCAGCAGCAGCAGCAGATGTCAGTACGTACACTAGTGGTCTGCAATTATTTTCCCCCAAGAGACACATTTATTATGTAGCGTAAATGAGGCTGAGGGCCAAACGTATCGCCAGAGAGAGTAGAGAGAGAGAGGTTCCATTGGCCCATTGTTTCCTGGTTCTATTATTGCAAGGGGGGAGGGGGGAAAATCCCCCTTTAGGCAGACCTCGGCAGACCTAAGGACTGTTCTATTCATTCTAGGAGCATTATGACACGGCCCTTTAGGCAGACCGGAACCTGGTCACGCTAGGTGCCCATAGAAACCTATTATGTTGGCATATCTCTATACTTAAAGAATCTCTGGTATCGTCCTCCCGTATGATAGCACAAATATACAGTATGTTTTCATTTGTTCCAACCTCACGGCGGGCCAAATGTTTGCCATGCCCGGGCCGGATCTGGCTCATGTGCCGCCATTTGGAGACCACTGCCATACACGGCACACAATAAGGACTTGTCTTCTGACTCTCTCTCTCTCTCTCTCTCTCTCTCTCTCTCTGTCTCTCTATCTGTCTGTCTGTCTGTCTGTCTGTCTGTCTGTCTGTCTGTCTGTCTCTCTTTCTCTCTTTCTCTCTCTCTCTCTTTCTTTCTCTCTCTCTCTCTCTCTCTTTCTCTCTCTCTCTCTCTCTGTGTACTCTGTGTATGTGTGCACGCGCAAAAACAAATTTACGCTGCCTACATTTACCCTGCCTCTATCGCTCTTTCTGTTAGTGTGTGTGTGTGTATGTGTGTGCGAAAGGATGAAAGGATTCAAATACCAGAAGTGTACAGGTAAATAAAATTGAAATGCGAAAAAACAAACAAATGATGAAAACGAAGGTAATGAAGGAGCACTTACTCTCATATTTGCAAAAGCCTTTGATGAAGGACAGGCAGATTTCAGCAACCTCTAATGGATAGATGGACACACAGAAGAAGATACACATTGGGGTTACAAGCGGAACAACATCAATACTGTATACTGTACAGTAAATGATACACATTGGGATTACAGGTGGAACAACATCACTACATACTGTATACTGTAACAGGAAAGAATAGTGAGCACTCTATAGTCTATAGGCCTACTCCAGGTTGAAGGGGTGCATCTGGTTATTCCTTTTAGGGCATGACAGACTTTTGAGCTGTATCCAAGCACTCTCCTTTGAGTCAAGGTAGTTGAAGAATTAAAAACCCTTTATTTTACATCAGGGTAAACATGTTAAAAACGTGTTGCAGTGCTGGTCTTTTGAACTGTGCTTGTGTACAGAGGTGTGTACAGTTGAAGAATAAACATACTGATGTAATAATTACAGCACGAGTATGTGGTCTTACATAGGCTACAGTAGTTTATACACCAGATATTCCACTGTACCTACTTTTGCACTTGTGTAACAGTAGGGCATGTATTGTCCATGTGTTAATGTGAGCTTATTTGATAGCTTCCTGCCCAGGGACCACAGATGCAAATTAGCTTCATAGCTACCTCTGGTACTGGACCTGTCCTGTATATGGCCCCTGTCAAATAAGCCAATAAACTAAACTGAACTACACTGTCAGAGCTCTTCTGCTTTTACTGTATACACCTCTGCATGTGTATCATGCAAAACAGCATCAGAGTGAAGCCTCTACCTGGCTGTGGAGGGCAGCTTCCATCTCTACTGCCACCTGTGCCACCTGTGCCACCCTGCTCCTCGCCCTGGTCCTTGTCCTTGTCACTGAAGCCGTATCCTCTGCCACCCCGTCCTCTGCCACCTGTGCTACCATGGTCCATGTCCTTGGAGCCGCGTCCTCTGCCCCGTCCTCTGCCACCTGTGCCACCCTGGTCCTTGTCACTGTAACCGCGTCCTCTGCCACCCCGTCCTCTGCCACCCCGACCTTGGCCTCCCCGACCCCGAGCTCGGCCCCGGCCACCGGCAACAGTACCAGCTCCGCCTCCCGCTGGGTCTCCTTGGCGACGCCCCCTGAGCAGCAGGATGTGGTGGTACACAGAGCGCATCGAGCCCACCTGGGGAATTAATACAAATAAATGATTATTATTATTATCATTATTATTTATTATATTTATTAATACTATCATGATTACTACACAGAGCGCATCGAGCCCACCTGGGGAATAGCACATACAAGTATTATTATTATTATTGTTGTTGTTGTTGTTGTTATTATTATTGCATTGTGTAGTTAGTAGCAGCAGGATGTGGCCGTAGACAGAGTGCATACTGCCCACCTGAGAAGTATCATTATCAGTATTATTATTATTATTATTAATAGTAATAATAAAAATAAATAAATAAACAGGACTGTATACTTGAGTCTGTACTCGGACTTGAGTCCGGGTCGAGTCTGTTTTTCTATGGACTTGGACTGGTCTTGGACCTGCTAGTAGTTGGACTCTGCCTTGTCTTGGACTCGGACACTGGACTTGCCATATCTCTTCTGGATTCGTTTGAGTTTGTCTTCATTTTATTTAGATCACTGGCCATCATATACTTGAAGTGGAGTTTTAATCCAATAAAATAATAGTGTATCTTCACGTGCATGGCATATACCGGTACTTGTAGCTTTCTTTTAAACATTTATGTCATTATCTTTCATCATTTTCATTGATATACAATGACCGACATGTGACTCGGTCGGACTTGACATGGGCTCTAATTTTTTTGGACTCTGTCTTGTCTCGAAGTCAAGTCTGTTTTTCTATGGACTTGGACTTGACTTGGACTCGCTAGTAGTTGGACTTTGACTTGACTTGGACTACAATATTTTTGGACTCTGTCTTGTCTCGGACTTGACTAGTCCTGGTCTAGGACTCTATAGAGGTGGGCTTGACTGCAGCTCTGTTAATAATCCATCGATTTGGAATACATACGTAGGTTTATCATTTACAAACATTGTGTGGAGGGTTGTGAGGAGTTGTGAGGAGGGGCAAGATGGTAAGCAGCCAACCATGTGAGATAATTTTTTGAGTGACAGCAGTTTCCAACAATCAGAGGTTGAACCTCAACCTCAGCTCAGCCAGGAATTGTTTACAAATGGCAAGTCCATGCACTATATGCACCTGCTGGGTCGGCACGCCTCGCTCACACAGCACCCTGACTGGCTGAGGCTCGAACAGGTCATGTGATCGTCCGCAGGCGTCAGCGTCGCAGGTGTGTCGCATGAAGCCCTCGCAGACGTGCAGCCTGTTGCAGGTGTCCTTGTCCTCACACTGGCCGTATTCACCATCACCGTGGTTGTACTTGGCACAAATCTGGTCATAGGGAGACACACCAGAGAGAAGGTTTAATTAATACATTACATTACATAACATAACATTGTTCTTTTCTCTCTCTCTCTTTTTCTGTTTTTATTTGTATTTTTTTACTGTGTTGAGATGTTTTTTTTTATTGTGATATGGATACCCCTGGGTCTGGAACAAAGAACTGACCTGAATTTAATACACTTACACAGTCCCAGGAGCAGTGTGGGGTTAGATGCCTTGCTCAAGGGCACTTCAGTCATGGAGTGAGGTAGGGAGTGGAAAGGTAGGATCTGAACCTGCAACCCTCTGCTCTGAAGCCCATCTCCTTAACCATTTAGCCACGGCCGCGCAATCCCTTCACAAAGAGCCTCTGTTGTAACAAATTGTATTGTTGTTGTGATGATGTACTTCTTTTTTCATGAAACAGTGGGAGGATCAGCGGTGATCCCACCTGCATGAAAAGGGTAGAGCTATCTCCTTGAATGGCAGATATGCACACTCACTCACAGGTGGAAGTAGGCTAAGGTGTGTGGGGTATCATTCTGACTCACAGGTGGAAGTAAGGTGTGTGTGGGGAGTTACACTCACAGCTGGCAGTAGGCCTAAGGTGTGTGGTGTCAGATATGCACACTCACAGGTGGAAGTAAGGAGTGTGGGGTGTCATTCTGTACACTCACAGGTGGGAGTAAGGAGTGTGGGGTGTCATTCTGCTCTGACTCACAGGTGGAAGTAAGGAGTGTGGGGTGTCATTCTGCAACAGGAGTTGTCTGATCTCAGCTCTGCTGAACTTCTGCAGCCGATGGTCTGACAGAACTTCTGCATTGTGGTCTGAGTTTAAATCATGCCCATAACGACACGGCCTGCATAGGAAACAAACACAAACGGTCTACGGTAGGCTACAGGCAACTCATAAAACATTTGGAGGGTGGATATAACAGTTTTTATAGGCTAACAACAACAACAACAACAACAACAAATAATAATAATTTACCTTCTGTTGCATTCTCCGTGAAGATAAAACTTACAAAGATGAAGGTTTTTACATTCATTGCAATCCGTGACTTTACACAACCGAAGGCTTGTTTTGGCGAGGACTCGTTTGACACCTGCAATCTCGGTCAGGAAGAAGTGATCTTTATTCCGGAGAAGCGAGTCAAATTTAGAGCTGTCTATGTCTGGAAATCCGATAGCAAGCTCCAGTAATAGATCATACTCCATCGCTCCTCCATTACCACATAACAACTGAACGATGTCTGCTTCCATCGTGGCTGTAAAAGAGTAGTTCTACACGGCAGAAATTAAGTCCACCATGAGCACTTACTCGCCTCCTGTCGCCTAAATCAGGCTAGAAGAACTAATGTAACCACACACAGACATAACACGACCTCATACGTGCTGAACGTTCGAACGGGATGACGAGAGGAAAACGAAACTTAAAAAATTGTGTTGCCAAATCGTAAAATCCCCCACTTCCCGAGCCCGCGCATTTCGAATGTTATTCTTGGGTAAAAGAAAACAAGGCGCTCATGAAATATGTCCTGGTCCCTTCTTTTATAAGCCTGGTTAGTTCAGGCTGCAAAAAAATTGTTCGAATGACTTTATAACCTTCAGTTCCTCTGTGGAAAAATGGCAACCCAGTAGGCAAAGGAGGTTACTGCCGAGGAAATGAAACTGAGCTGGGTTACTTTCCAATATGCTACCTTGCCAATGCGTCCTCCACTTGTGCTTGTGGCCTCGTATCAGAAAGTAATATCTCTGGTAATATGTTGATGACATCACAACAGCATTATTTCAATATCTCGCAAAAAACTCATTTGTAAAGTCATTTTCGCATTTGCAAACTGGATGGTGAATGAAGAACAGTCCCCCTTCGCATAGGCTGACGGAGGTGGGGCCAAAAGGCGGGCGAGCTCCACAAGCACAAGTGGAGGATGCAAGTAGCCAGGCTGCGCCCTCCTAGTGACGCAACACCTTGGCGGCGTCAGATCGAATCTCGATGGCAAGTCGATGATAATCAGGCAAGGATGCAAGGTAGCATATTGGAATATGGCCCTGGATTCACGGTGTGGACTCGATAACTGGCCGACTGACAACACTATTGCGCCCAAAAAGGGACCAATGAGCTTTTGAAAAGTGAGAGACACGTGTGGACACGGGCCATAAAACTATCAACAACAACTTTGTATAATTTAAGTGCACCAACAAGAAAATCACTTTTCATATAGGCGTAGGCAGTAAGATGACTAATTATTAATCATTTATTTTATCGTGCATCCAACACGGACTGAAGTGGGCTAGAGATATGACTGGCACACAGGCCTACCTTCTCATCATGACATGAGACCAGATGAAAGTAACCTTTATGAAAGTAACATCAGCCAGAGCCGTAGAGACATCGGCAGGGTATTGCTGCCATCTTGAGGTTGGTTTTAGTTACTGCAAATGAGAATATGGCCAGTTCTGCACTGACACAGCAGAGGTTGTGATGCAATGTAGGTCTACTGAACTGTTTTGGACTCTGTATCTATCCCATCACCAACCAATTGACAATAGATTGCATACGTTTTAAAAATGAAATGCAAATTATCAATGCAATATTGAATATTACATTTAAATGCCTACAGGGTTTTTTTTTTTTTAATTCATCCATCTTATTGCATTCTTCATCTATTTCGTTTTGTTTTGTACAGTTCTTTCTAACTAAATGGCACATGAAATCATCCAACTCAAGATTAGCTCAAGGGCATACGGACCACTACATCCTAATACATTACTGAGATATTTCATTACCAAGCCTCGAGTTACAGATTAATGCTTTGTTATTGTCATTTTGGTAACAACACACTAAAATTATAACAGAGATTCTGCGTGAATGTGTTTTAACCTCCAAATTAAAAACTAATAGCAAAGAAACAGACATCTAGCCAGGGAATAGGAATATGTATAAAAAGAAACATTTATTGTCAATAATGTTACAACACCTCCATTAGCGTCCATACAATGTTGACTCACAGTCATACTTGAATAAAATAATTTACACAGGGACATATTCAAAACGCTCACATATATAATAAAGCACTTGGTGCTGTACAATGCAAGTTATTCTGTAAGGTGCAAACATCCCTTTGTCATAACACTGTCATAACACTGAACGTCTGCATCAGTAACCGTATTACACAGAGACATGCTCACAGCAGTCTTAATAGAATATCTATCAGTGGTAAAGAAGTGTTGTACAGTACAAAAAGAGTGTTAATTCAACACTTAGAGAGTAGTCTGGGACCAAATACCCTCTAGAACAGGGATGGGCAATTATTTTGGACCAAGGGCCAAAATGGGTTTAGAATATTGGCCGAGATGTCACAGGCAACTTGCCTGTGTCCAAAAAAAAAAGAAATGTGTTTGCTATCATAACTTGTCAGCTATGCTGTTCATGGTTAATTTGAAATTGGCAAGACCCCTTTTTTAGGTAGCCATTGAATATTGAGTGCCTGACCGTATAAATTTGGTTTTCTTTCTTTCTGCGGGCCTGAGTTTGCCCACTTTTGCTCTAGAATATACCAAATCAACTCTTTGATTGTTAAATTAACAATGCATTTCTAACTATGTATAATACGATCCCTTCTGTGGACAGACTGTGCTGACCAAGACAACACATACAGTAGTGGTTCCCAAATTACTGCCAGGAGGATGCCCTTTTGCACCTACGAATACTTCCGTGACCCCCATTCCCCATATTCCAAATGCCAAACATTATTTGTCTGTTAATATTGCAAAAAAATCTCATTTAATATTCACAGGAAAAGTTAAAACATGTACTGGCCTTGTAGGTGAGTAAGGGCTACTGTTACTGACTAATTTATGGAGTTACGGAAACTATTCACTTGTGTTTCCCCATGTTTAAAAAATAAATAAATAAAAAGTCCATTCTGTCTGCGACCCCCCTGCAGTATCCATGAGCCCCGTAGGAGTCCCAACCCCCAATCTGGAAACCACTGAGTGCTTCTTAATATGCGACCTTGCCTCCTCCACTTGCTTCTCGTCATGATGACATCACTGACAACAGCATTATATTTCAATATCTTGCAAAAGCTCAATTGTAGAGTTTCTTTTTCTCATTTGCAATTGGCATGGTGAATGAAAAACAGTCCCTCAAAAGTTGTTGTGGCTAGGCTGACAGCTGGGAAACTTTATCGTTTTCTCCACGGAGGAGGGGCCAGGAGGCGGGACGAGGAGACAAACGCAAGTGGAGGAGGCAAGGTCGCATATTAAGACGCACTCACTGAGTGGATACAGTAACCCAGCAACCAATCAGATTCGACCAGAAGATGCAGTGGTTTATTTGTCGTGTTCGTAGTATCCAGATGTGGTGGTTTATTTCGTAGCATCCAGATACAGATTCGACCAGAAGATGCAGTGGTTTATTTCTCGTCTGCGTAGTATCCAGATGTGGTGGTTTATTTCTCGTCTTCGTAGTATCTCTTCTTCATGGCTCGGTACTTCCTGAGGAAATAGAGGGCCTCGATCTCCTTGATGACAAAGTCTCCGCGGGCGAGCAGTTGCTTGATCTTCTCCGGGTCGCTCACGTCCTTGTTCTTCATGAACGCGGTCTTCAGACGCGTCCGGAAGTAGACGTATCCCTGAGGGTACTCCCGCCCCATGTAGAGAAGCTGCACAATGGACAGTGAGACACAGACACATACGATTAGAGAAAGAAAGTGTGGAAGTACTACTATATTACTGTACAGAAGCTGCACAGTGGGACACTGACACATACGATTAGAGAAGGATAGTGTGGAAGTACTACTGTAAATATTGTAAACAGAAGTTAGTGGACAGCGGGATACAAACACATACGATTAGAGATGGAAAGTGTGGAAGCACTACTATATTACTGTACAGAAGCTGCACAGTGGACCGCCCGACACAGACACATACGATTAGAGGGGGAAAGTGTGGAAGTACTACTGTAAATATAGCTGTCCAGAAGCTTCAATGGATGGTGGGACCCAAAGTATGTTTAGAGAGGGAAATAGTGGAACATTCACTGTAAAAATAAGCTTTCAATGGTAAGACACAAACACACATGTAATATTTGCACTTTAAAGGGACACTGTGCAGGAAATGGTCAAAGAAGGTACTGCAACTATGTTGCTCATTGAAACGGTGTCGCCTTTTGCCAAATTTGACATTTTCATGACAGTTTACAAGTAATAAACTAATATTTTCTAGTATGGCCCAAGTACAGTCATTTTTGCAACTAAAAATGGCTACCGGTATTTCTGGAAATTCAAAATGGCGGACCATGGAGAAGATCCCCCTTTTCATGTATGAATACTTAGAATTTCATGGTGGTGGTAAATATTCATGAAAAATGTAACATTAGTGAATGGGTAGCATGAATTCTGGAAATAAACAACTGAAAATCTCACACAGTGTCCCTTGAAACATTTCTGTGCAGAAGCTTTCAATGGCGGGGCACAAACACGTATCCAGAGATTGTAAGATTCAACATCCTCTACTCTCTGACATGATACCGCAATATAATGTTTAGAGAATGCACGGGTGGAAATGGTGTATTTTGACTGTAGCTAAAGATCCTAAGCGCAGGACCTTGCAAAGGTGGGTCATGAAAACAAGGACATGGTTTTAGGCCTACCGTTTACTAAAGAACAATGTGGAAGTAGCCTACTAGTACAACTACAGTACTACTATTAGTTCTACTGCTGCTGCTATTACTGTGTCATTAGGCTACTTTATTACCATCACAGCTATTACAGGGTGGAGAGAGACACTTACAGTTTTGTACAAGTGGATTACTTGTCCCCTCAAAGGATTGGTCATGTTCACAGTCCAAACGATGGATCCCATGCACTGTGTGATGATAACATACAGGGCACAATATGAGCATTTCATTGC